>NW_009189539.1:0-18702 GCF_000690835.1 Fulmarus glacialis
ACTTTATAATAAAACATATTATTTCATTTTTGTTCTTACTTCTGTGCTTAGATGGCTTTTCTTTTTGCATTTTTCTTTTTTGTTTGATGTATCTTGCATATGCAGCAAAAATTACCACTTAGGTAAATACATCAAGGATGGCACATCTGATCTTACTGTGCAGGGGACATGTATTTTCCCTTTTGGTTTTGTCTGAGAGTGCCGTGAGGGGAGTCTCTAAAATCAATAAAGAGTTTCAGCCAAAGTGGAAGAAAAAATTGTTTTCTGTGCTTTTCTTCGATCTCTCCTCCTGTTGCAGTGCTTTATTTCTGAACGGCACAGCAGTGGTTCTGGGTGTTGATGAGTGAATATCTTGGTGCGACTCCAGATTTCTTCTTTTTCTTTTTTTTTTTTTTCTTTTTTCTTTTTTTAACCCCCCATAAAGGAGACACACATTAAAAATAGTAATGTCTAAAACAAAATTATTTGGGTTCCCTGGGGGTACAGCTCATGTTTCAGTGTCAGCACAGCTTTCTCTGCTCTAACCTGGCTTGGGGTCTTGCTCGCAGTATCTGCTGACGAATGCTCTGATCAGTCCCTGCTAGGACAGGGCTTTCTCCTTGGGAAGGAGACCAGCTTTTGGCTTCTGCCGTGATTATTTCTCTGCGCTAACCTGGCTTGGGGTGTTGCTCGCAGTCGCTGCTGACGAATGCTCTATCAGTCCCTGCTAGGACAGGGCTTTCTCCTTGGGAAGGAGACCAGCTTTTGGCTTCTGCCGTGATTAAAATCTTGGTACTGTGACACCCTCAGGTGCTCCTAAGACTGACTCTACCAATTCATTAAATACAGCTACAAATAGGTCAGATCATGTTGCTAAACTGCCAGTGTTGTAATTAACACAATTATTTATTTTGCTTGCTTTTAATTACCTCTGTTTCTCTGCCTGTGCTGAACTGGAGAGTCACTTGGTCATCTCATAGCAACATGGAGCAGCATTGCATGCTAAAATAATGTTACGATGTCAGATGTGCATAACCTTCTGCTTTTTGAGACACGCAGTCTTTTTACTGTCTTGTTTTATGGCTCCTTAAGGGCTGTTGTGCAGCTTCATTCCCTGGGTAGTGCCTTGTCAAGAGGGAGACAAACTGGGACTTTTTTTCTATCCTCGGTGAGTCCCGAACCCTTCCCATACCCAGGGAAGCTGCGGATCCTCCCGCCCTGGGCTGTGTGTTGTAGTGGACTTGCCTGAGGCCAGCCTGGCACGGGGATGCTGGGGAGAAACCAGAGTGTGCCAGGACATCATCCTCGAACTCCATCAGGGTTTTTAGAAACCAGAAGATGTTTTTGCTCCTGTGCTTACATTAGTAAGTTGAGGATTGCCATCTTCAGATCAAGTTTGTTATTCCTGAATATAAGGTGTTAATGCAAAATCACTTTCTTCTTATCAAACTTAACTTTTCTGTTGTGAGACAAGCGCAGATGTATCAGAGTGTGATGGATAGAGAGTCCAGGATCAAACTTAAAAATAGAAAGGAAAAAAGACAATAGCTATGCCTCACATTTTATGTGGGTAATTACAGAACAGTATTTTATCTTAAATTTAGAGAATTGTGAATTTTACAGTTTTAAGTAATAAATTTAGTTGGCTTATTTTGTCTCTTCATTTCAAGTCTTGTAGATTGTACCGCCTTCGTAAAACTGTCTAGAAAGAGACTACCCAAGCACAGTCCTAGAACTATGCGGTGATGATTAAACCATTTCATGACAAAAGTAAAGTTGCTTTTCTTCTTATGTTTTAAGCAAATACAGTTAATTAAATCCTCCTTCCAACTCTTGCATGGATTTGTAAGAAACAACAGAATACCTTCCTGAAAGAGCAGTTAGTTATTCTGCAGCTAGTATTTACCCAGTTTTCAACCTCACAGGTATCAGGAAAAATTAATCTCCTAAGGAAAATTGATTATACTTTTGGTGAAGAATTCTTCTTTCTGAAGAAGACAAATTGTGAGTTTTGGAAATAATTGAGTATCAGTGGATGGAAGCTGTTACTTTATTTCTTTGCTTTTAGTAGTTCTATTTTGCAATTAATAAACAGTCTCAGTGGGTTTTGATCCTTGATGCCAGGATCAAAATACAGGGTCTTCCCCCCTTGTTTCTTTCCATTTTTTTGAAGGTTTGTTTTTCTCCAGCCTCATATAAGGCAAACCAGGGATTTAGTTTTTTCTTAAAAGCATCCTTTTTTTTTCTTTAATTTTTTTCTTTTTCTTTTTTTTTCTTTTTTTTTCTTTTTTTAAAAGGCTGTTAGTGTAGTATTGCACAAAATGACTAGTAGGGGCCAGGCAGATTCAGAGTCTATGTGTTCCCATGATTTATTGGCCTCTTTTGGGACAGAGACAGAGAGTCTGCTTGCATTTGCCAGAGAATGAAGTGCAGCAGAAGCAGTGGTTAATTGTTTAATGCAATATTGGAAATGGGGCTTTGGTCAGCTGCTCTGAAGCAGCTTGAATTTATAAGACCTGTTTAGCATGGATGAGAGAGGGGCACAGATGTTCCCATTGCCTTAATATTCAGCTTTAGAGCTGAAGGACCTGTGGAGTTCAGTTTTGCTCTGCTTGACTTGCCTGGCTGAGGTGTGCGACTCCCAAGCAGCTCTGCTGAAATCTCTGGATCTGCTCCTACACGGAACAGGTGGGAGAGGGACCGGCACGGGCTTCACTTGGGCAGGTCGGTGAAATAGTTGTGGGTGCACACTGCTCTCGTCTCTTTACTGGAGGTTCTGGTTTATATTTTATGTTGAAGTAACAAAAATTAGGTAGCTCATTCTAAAGGGGGGGGTGAGTTTGTGTGTGTAGGTAAAGATAGGTGAGTTCACTGCCTGTATTCCCTGATATTCTCCACCTGTGGTTGCTTTATTTACATGACGGTAAACTTCAAAGTGCCATCTTTCCACTAGTATTTTACAGCTAAAGACCTCTTGGACACTAACAAGGTATTGTTCACACTGGTTAAGGATAAAGAGGTCATTTGTTCCTGTTCTCACTTGTTCTTTTTGCAAGACCAGATAGTGCTAATATTTTTTTGAAAAGCCCACAACTTGTCATGCCATTACGCCAGCCTTATTTTAGAATACTGCTCATCTATATAATTGTTTATTGTTTATTATTGTGTATTCTCAAATTAGCCATAGTTATTTTGGAATGAAATCTCTTTGCATTCAAGTGGTTAAATACCATACTTTCTCCTATTAAAAATGAGATCCAGGTCTACTGGAAAATATTTTACAAATATAAAACTGCCTGAAGTATAAAACCTGTTTATACAGATACCATGGGTTTCTTGCCATGAAAAGCACCGTAAATTCCCCGTGCTGCTTCATTTTCATAAGGAGTTACTTGGAAAGAAATACTGCTTGCGGTGCATTGCCAATTATTTATATACTAATTTGCTACCTGAGAATAATTTCGGATTTTTAAATTCAGTTTAGTATTGAAGTGATGGAGGGGGAAAAGGTCTTGAACTGCTTCATATTTTACAGTTTAGCTTAAATTTCCCTGGAAAAAAACTGGCAGTGCTGAATTTTTTTTTTTTTTGGGGGGGGGGAGGGTTCACCGTTTAAAAGAAGTGGTGTATGTATGAACAGTTTTCAGTCATTATTTTTTAATGTAAATTCCCACTTACCTGTATTGTTACAGGACAAACAACTCTGTGCTGTATATAAAATACTAAGCTGTCTTCACGTAAGTAGTCTCTGTGTGCAGAGCTTAGGTGCCAAATTTGAATAGCAGGCCACGTACGACGACTCGGGGCAGAGCTCTGTTCTGCCATCGTTAGAGAGGACGTGCACATCAGCCTCTGGTACAGATTAAGCCTTCAAGTGAATGACCCAAATAGTTGAAAAGCGGAAATATATACCCTTTCTTCTCTTTTATAGGTTATCTTTTGTACTTCAGCCTTTTGATTAATGTCAGAGAAATAATCTAGCCTATGCTGTTTCTTTTTTTCCCGAGCAGATGGTAATGAACGTGTCACTAGCATGGAGACTGAATTTTCCTTCCCGGCTTGGCCAGGAAGAGGTAGGCAGAGTTAGTTGGGAAAACATAGTGTGGAAGTTCAGATTGCAAAGAAACCCCTCATGCCCTGTTTAGCACCTGGCTATACCTGTGCAGCAGTATTCAAATAAATCTTTCATAAGCATGTTCATTTGAAGACAAAACCCCAAATCAGCAACAGGGGTTTTCCTGCATTAAATTGCTTTCACCAGGCATTATTTAAGGTTAAAATCTTAAAACTCCCTAGAGAGACTTTTCTCAATTTTCTATGCAGCTTTTTGCTTTTACCAAGGATACCATCACCGTGTATAGAAAGAAAAACAGTAAGTTCAGTGGTATTCAGTTGTACTATAGTGATGCAGTTAAGAGAGTAAAAATAGTATTGTCTTATCTTCCAGCAACTAGATGAACATTCTTATAAAACTCAGGGAACTGAATGAACTGGAGACTTCATGTTCCTTTTGTGCCTTCTGAAGAGCCTGAGATTTGTTCCATAGTGCTTATCTCAGAAAATACCTCAATTCTTCAGAATTAAATTATATAGGCATAGAGAGGTCCATGCAGGAGCTGTTTTGGAGGCTGCTTTGCATGATATTGGTGGGTAGTACACGTGTGACTGCTTGGGAGCGGTGCGAGGGAGGCTTAGGGTATAGATGCTTCATGCACAGCTTTAGTCCTTGCGTACAGGTAGTCTCAGCAGCAAGCCTTTGCACCAATGGGTAGCACAAGGGGGAATGCGTGCGTGGCGCTGATCTGTTTTGCTGCTTGTAGAAAGAAATAGATTTTTCTTTAATCCTACTGGTTTGGTCAGCTCTCTCAGCATTGAAAAGCAAATTTGTGACTATTTTAGGATTCTTTGGAAATTGCAGCCTATCTCTGAATTAATGTGTTCGTATTTCACGGGGAGTTGCAGATGGAAGATTAAAAGCTGTGCTCTGGGCAACGTGCGTTGAGTAATATTGGAAATAAATGCTACCATATGGGACCTTGCTTCTGGAGCCAGCGTGTCCGCTGTGTCATACAGCTGTGCCGTTCCTTCCAGAATTGTTCTGAAATATATTTACATCGAGCAAATGTTGAAGTCATGGATGGATTTATGAGGATAATGATCTGACAGACCATGCAAGCTTATATATTATAAAATTTTCTGTACACGGGGAAACTAAGTGTTCCCCGATGAAACTCCCGTGATTTAGGGGGGTGGTGCCGTGAGTTGAAACAAAATTTGGGAGGTGGCTTGTGTTCCTCAAAATGCATGTGGAAGGTGAGGACCGAGGGATATCCGTTTTTACTGCTGCACAGTAGGTTCCAGCCGTATTGACATCTGATGCGGACTCAAAATTGCCTGAAATTCTGTATTGGCTTGTATCGCTCGGTGCTTACGAGACGCGGTCAGTGTGTTTCTGTGGTTTGGCAATGGTGCCTGCAGATTTCACAAGTGGTGGAGTTCAGGTCTTCATGGTTTTATTAAAATTGTCTGAAAGTACGTGTACGTCCCTGGGAGCTCAGAGTAAATAGAGCTCACTTGGAGAAAACACTTGGAAAAAATGAAACTGTCCCTTGATAGTGAAGTTTATTCCTCCTGGCCTTTTTTTTTAATTCTTTCTTGCAAGTTTCTAATTTTATGGCATGACAGAGGAGGAGAATTGTGTACTTGAATTTGTATCTGGAGTAAAGTTATCGCTGCTTGGGGGTTGCATTATAAAAGCATTGGAAGGAGCTCCCTCTGCCACGGCTTGCCGTCTGACGGTCACGCTCTGCTCGGTCTCGTGCTCTTTGGTCCTTCCAGGTCTCATCCACAAACCCGTAGCTCTTAGCAGAGCTGTGACTCCCCAGGTAGGCTTCAGCAATGCTTTGGTGCCTCTAATGGTGTCCTTACTGCTGACATTGGCCCAGAAAGTCCCAAACCCCGCAGACCCAAGGAGTGCGTGTAAAGGCACAGCTGGGCATATGATAAAAGGAGAGGTTTAGAAGTGCACAGCTATGTAAATCGCTTTCCTCGAGCCGCTTGCCTTTTTTTTCCCTGACATCTTTCAGTTCTCTTTGCTGTCTTCTCTCACCGGGGGTCCCTGTGCTGCAGAATAAAGAGGGGAAAAATGTGTTCACACAATAACAAGTTAACTTGTCTAGATATAGTAATAATCATAAAGTTTTATATTATTAGATGTAAATTTTGCAACCAACGTGTTAGAAGAAACACTTAAAAACCTTAGATTTAGACTTACAGGTAGGATTTAAGTAAGAATAGAATTACTTTTTTTTTCTTGCTTTGTCTGATTCCAGCTCTTTTCAAGCTTAGACAATATGAGTGTATTCTGATACACACCTTTGTAATTACATAAAATTGATAACAAGCCATATGACCTCTGGTTACAGATGTAAATATTGGCATGAATTCATTTATTATGTCTGAGTATGTCTCTGTGCTTCAATCAGTCTGTAATTCATAATGCACCATCTTTATTACAGTTTGCATAAAGAAATGTATTTTAATAGAACAGTATTTCAATGAACACTTAAATGAGAGAACTGAGTAGGTGATAATGCACTTTTTTTTTTACAGTGAAGAATGTTTTCCTTTTTAAATAGCATTTAATACTTCATTGCATTATATTATTTTTGTCACAGTGGCTTAATTTGTATGCACGTATTCAGTAAATGGAGTTATATTGGTTTAGTACTTCAGTACATTAATTTTTTTTCACCCTGTCTCGAAACTTATTAATAAACAAAACAGGTGAATGTTGTGTAACTTTATGATACCATTATATAAGTTACAAAGTTCAGTTTTAGTAATGAAATTAAATGTAATATACAAAGAGCAGGGACCTTTTCATGTACAAAACTGACTTAGTCTTGAGTGAAAGTTCAGAACTTTTCTTTACTGGTGGCAGTTTCATTTTCCAGCAAAGCTGAAAGTAATGTTTTAATGTCTGAATCCAGTTCTAAAAAAATGTGCCTGTGAAAATACGAGATTTTTCACTTTATATAGCAAAAATACATGGCATAACTTGCATGGCTTGGTTTCATAGTGAAGAAATTCTAGTTTAAATAAACTGCAGCAAGGTGCCTTTTAGAGAAAGGGGAGGGGAAAAAATGCCATTTTTAGATTAAGCAGTAATATACAAAGCTCTTTTTCCTCCTTCAAATCTTTCTTGAAATGACCAAATCAAAAAGACTTTTGTTTTGTGAAGCCTGCTTTTTATTAACTTGAGTTTTATTTACCTACTTAATCTGAACCCTGCCTCCTCCTTATCGTGTAAAGTCGCTTACTGTTGCTAAATATACCAGTGTATTTTAAAGAAGCAAAGCCGTGCGTGAGTATGACCCATTCAGAGCGGGGTTGTGGGGTAGGGAGGGACCTGCTGGTAACCCGAGAACAAGAGCAGATGCTAAATTAGCAGCTGGATCGTTAGGAACGAGTCCACAAGCGTCTGCTGGGAAATTATCTTCTTTGGACACATGTAGCGTGGGTGTGTGGGTTATTCAGAGTTTCTAGCATCTAGTTGCTCTTTACTCATGACTCAAAAGAAAGCCGTGGAGCCGCGAGGATTTTTATTTGTGAAGTGACTGTCAGCTTGTTTTTATTGAAAGTACAGTCTGCATTTATAAATTGTGATTATTGTGCAGCATTTTTTATTAAGGCATGAAATTGGTAAATGACTGCAAGTGCAAGGAGATTGCTGGCAGTATTTTAGTTATAGAGTTAAGTAAAAAACACTAAAAGACTTGTGAAAAAGCAAATAACATTATAAGGGCACCATTAATAATCCCAGGGTTATGTTCTGTTTTCACCTTTAACATTAATAGGTATCGACCATTGACTGCAGTCAGAAATAGATCAGATCGTGTCTGGATGAGACCCCAAATTGTGACTGAATAATAAGTGATGTATGGTAAGTGGTAGCCAAGCAGGAGAATCCAAATAAATAAGCATCAGTGGGAAAAAAAAGAAGGAAGAAAGCTGTCAGAAAAGTGCTATTTATTTGGGAGATGAAACTTTAATTTGTCTCAGTCTCTTGCTAATACGTGGTTGAAATCTATCCAAATGTTTAGTGTAGCTCGCCGGAGTCTGCTCTTTCGTGACCCCAACTACAGTACACCTTTGCCAATGGCAATACTACGGACTCAACTATGACAAGGAATATCTGTCTGGCTTTGCTTTACGTTGAAAACCGATATATTTCTTTATTCCTTATGCCAATGATTATGTCAGTGTGTGCATCTACAAGTCACCATTTCCCCACATTGAAGAACATGTCTTTTTTTGTTGTTTTTTTTTAGCTTATCAATGTGGTGAAAATGATTCAACTTTCTAATATAAACAGGTACTAAAATGATACAAATAGAAAAATGGTACCTGCATACTATGGCCACAGTGTACACCAAAAGCTTTTGTGATTTCTTTGTTAATCAGGGAAAAAAGCTTTCTTGTGGAGAGGAAAAAAGCCTTCTAGCTGACTAGCATGACTATACCAGTGAAAGCCTTGTCGTCGGCAGGATTATACTCAACAAAGTGAGATTATACTCAACAAAGTGAGATTTAAATCACAGTAGCTGTGATTTAAAAACAAACAAACAAAAAAACACCAAACCGAAAAAACCCTACCAAATGAACCCTCTCCAAACTTGTGTCTGGACACCCACGCAACAGTGATTTAACGCATGAAGGTGCTGTATCCTGTTCAGCTATCCTCCTCTAGTATTTCCACTCCAGTGCCAGGCGCTGACTCAGGTGAAAATTAAGGCTTTGGGGCTGGCAGCGAGGTTTTCCGTTAAGATGTCAGGAAAGGCTCTGCAGGTCATAAAGATGATTCTGACAGGAGCCCCCTTCTAGACGCTAATCTCTCAGCTATTTCAGAGAGGGATGCACAAAGTGGATCTTTCCTATTCTGGAGAGGGGATGAAGAAGAAACTTCCAAAAACTTTTCATTTGAGAATCCTTTTCTGCTAAACAACCTGGCAACTAGACTAGATCTTCCCTCCTTTTCCCTGAAGAATTAAGCATCAGTGTGAAGGAAAGGGAATGAGTTGAAGTCAGTGGGTTTCTGTGGGAGTACAGAAGCCCAAGGAAAAAAAAGCATAGCCAGTTTTGGATTGTGTAGTGGCTATTTATATTAGCCTAAATATTGAAAAATGTTGAGTTCATATAACTTGTCAGAAAAAGGCAGAGATATTGCTTGATTTTGTGTGTGTATGTGTATACATACATAACATAGCAAGTTTTAATTAACATGTTAATGTCTATGGTAGAATAGTGCATATGTGTGAAGACCATATAGTGTTACTCAGTTCCAAGTACATGCATGGGGGTGGTTTTATTTTGGGAGGGGAAAAAAAAAAGTTACGCTCTGGTAGCTTTTTTACAGGGAAATTAAGGAGTGTAATTCTGTAGTTGCCTTTTGGTAAGGAATTGCTTTTCCATCTTTGTACACATTACTGTAGTTTAGCATTAATGGAAAAAGAGAGTAGCTTGGTGTAAATCCTCCAGACAATACATCCCATTCTAGTGGGGATTCAAAATCTGCTGCTGCATAGCTGATGTGCTAGATGAGACCGCTGTCTGTTGTGAGGCGGGTGGAATGGAGAAGGGAGGGAGTTAGGCCGTTCTTTGTGATCACCAGGCCAAAAGCAGCTACAAGTTTGGGTTTTGGCATTTGTGGGGTTTTTTGTTGGTTTTTTTTTTGTTTGTTTGTTTTGTTTTTTTTTTTAATGTAATGTAATACTTTTTTAAAAGAAATGAGTGTCTCCCCCATACAGCAGTTTACAGTGAGCCTTTGTCACTAGCAAAGAAGGTGACACTAACGCTCGGAGAGCAGTCAGGCTGTTTCTGTGTACAGTTGTACAGGTTAGCCAGTTTGCTCGTCTTGCAGTGTTTTTCTAGATGACAGTTCCATGCAGTTTTCTTATATATACACTTCCATGCCTTAAGCCAAAACAAAAATTAGCCTTTGCATTACTGTCTGTAAAATCATGTAGTTACTCAAATACTCATTGGTGCATTGATTTGTATCTGCTGCCTTGTATCTGGCATGTTTCAAGCTTTGGGTAGTGTCTGGTTTTTTTCATTTCCGGTGTTTAATGTCAGGTCCAAATACGAGAATGCACTGCGTGGTCTCCGCGTAGTATCTCTCTCTCTGTATTACAGACTTTCACTTGATTCTGCTCGCTTTCCTGAAGGCAGCACATCTCCTGTGTACCTTAACACTTTCTGAACAATTATATTTCTTCATAAACAGGACTAGATATTCGGACGAGAGAATTCCTATTTGGCCAAATTCTCCTCAATTTGTTTGTACCAATGTGCGTCATTTTCTAGCGCTTCCTAATTTCATTTATGATGTGTGATAACAACATCATGAATGACTTGTAAAGCTCCGGATCACCCCCATGTAATTTTGTGGCAGAGTGCTGTCTGTTGCATGTATAGGGAAGAAACCAACCATAAACTTCACGCTCTGCTCATTTATATCGGTGTAAATCAGGAGTATTTCTTTTTTATTGGTGATTTGAGAGAAAGTAGTCACTATTTTTTAAGTGATGTGAATCTTTAAAACAGCATTTTAATATAAATTATGTAGTCATTTAAAAAAGCACTATTAATGCAGAGAAAATGTTTGTAATTTATCATAATTAAACATCTCTGGGGATTATGGGAGCTAGCCTGGAAGGTCTGGCTCTTCAGTCTGAGGCTTCAATCCTGAGCTTGGGTTGTGTACAAGAGCCAGCGATGTCAGTTAAGGAGTCTGCAGAGCAGACCTTTTAAGATCACGTAGGCATGAGCTTAAACAGCACTTGGGATTAAACTGTTTACCCAGGTGTATGCATCCATATTCTGTCAAATTTTATATCCTTTGAAATCGTGGTTAAAACAGACTCCTTGGAAGTGGCTGATTGAAGTAAAGTCTCTCTGTGGAGTTTTATGTAAAGACCCGGGGGCTGCTTCAGTGCTGCATCTTCTGGGAGAGAAGCGGCACAGAAATAGTGAATGCATGGTTTGATGCTTCCTTTTATCCTTATTCTAGTTCCTGAACTGCCGCAGAAGCTAAAATACCTCAGGTACAAGTTAGAGCAGCCCCTTGAAAAACTTTATTTGTACATCTAAATGTTGCATATGCCAATCATTTTTTTCAGCAAACCCTTTGCGTTGGGTTTGCAGTGGGAAATATTTTCCCTTAGCGTATGGCCTCAAGTATTTTTGTAAAACTTCTTTGCAAATTAGAATTGCTGCACAAGGGCCAGACTCAGAAATTGAGTCAGTTCATGTCTCTAGGACAGGTCAATTCTGCAAATGCCGGCAGAACAACAGATGCCCTGACTGTGTGAAGTCGTTCGTGTGGCTGCCTTGTGTCTTGCTGGTTGTGGATGTGCTGCGGCTGATGCAGTTTTATTACACAGTTCTGGGTCTGCAAGGCTAAATTAAAATACAATAATGAGCAAAATTCGTTCCAGTCCACCACTGCCATCAGAAAGGAGGAACGGTCTCTTACATTGCATGTCTTTTGGTTTATTTATTCCTTTCATTATAGTATTGTCCTAGACCCTGACCATGCAGGGGTGAGCAAAGGTGGTGTTTTTTGCTGTTGGAAATTGCAGTAGATTCTTCCAACAGATCCAGCTGTTGGGAAATACAGTTTAAGCATTCAGACAGAATCCTCGTGGTTTTTTAACCTGTGTGAACGGAGGTGTTGAAGACTGAAGTAAAAAAAATGGACATGGCTTGGGCAACGGGCTCTAGGTGGCCCTGCTTGAACAGGGGGGTTGGACTAGATGACCTACAGAGGTCCCTTCCAACCTCAAACCTTCTGTGATCTTGTGACTCTGTGTTTTATGCCGCCACTAAGTTGTGTGAATTCTGTTCTGGTTTCCGCGATGTAGGTTAAAAAGGAAGGGGGGGCCTCACGGGCCTTGGTGAAGAGGAATGGTATTAAGAAATGCTCATTAAAAGGTTTCGTAAGCCTTTGATTGGTATGGGAGCCTCTGCAGATGTTCCCTCCTTAAAGGCGTTTCAGTGGTGTACGCATTCATTGCGTGTTTTAACACAGACCCAGTATCATGTAGCATTTCTCCTCTTCCCCTGCTCCCCCCAACACATTTCATACCCTTTCAAGTCTGCCTTGTCCATCATGTTTCTCCTGCCGGCTGCACCTACCTCTCAAGCCTCCATCCTGCTTTTTTGCTGAGCTGAGCTTCTGGCACGTCACACCCTGCCAAGTTACTGCTTTGACTCCGTTGCTTTATAGGAAAGCCCGTTGATGCTGACTCCAAACCACTCAGCTGGGTTACGTGCCCCTCTGTGCTCAGCAGGCAGGTGTAAAAAGAGTCTGCTCCTGTGTGCGGGATTATTCTTGGCCAAAGTGTTTCTAAGATAACACAGGTGTTGCCACGTATAAACCCACTTCAGAGGGGAGGGTGTGAGCAGGCTTCGAAAGGAACAGGGCATAAACAAGGCAGATCCTGTGCATTTCTGTGGCACTGCAATCCCATGAAACCTGCCCAGAAGAAAAGCCAGCTTGTGAAGAGATTTCTTCATGCTGTGTAAACTGAGGTTTGGCTGTGGGAGAGGATTCCTTTTTTCTTTTTCTCTCTTTTTTCTTTTTTTTCTTTTTTGGGGGGGGGGGTGTGTCATTTCCCTTTCATATCCTTGCTGACTGCGGACAGAGAAGCTGTTGTGATTTAGCTACCAAAGACTCATTGATGATCAGCTACGAATATAAATCCAAGATCAAGAAAAACAAAGCGGGGCTCCAGTCCTGCTACGGAAATGATCTCTCTTTCATTGCCATGGGAGGATGAATGAAGGAGGCGTGATACTTCAGCAGTTAATTAAGTTGCTGTTTGGAGTGATTTCAGGCAAAACTCTACCCAGGTAGGTCATGTGGTGTACTTTATCTACCTGAAAATAAAAATACCATTATAGAGAAAGTGGCATAAATATACGACCTCATATGGGTCATTTTAGAAAAGAAAGGTGGCATAACTGTCTGGGGTTTGTATCTGAAGAAACACATACAGCGATATGCCCAAGATAACAAGAGAAGGAAATCTGTCCTACTTTTTCATCCACAATTCAGTTGTGATTTTCAGCTTTCAGACTCATACTGCTTGTTGTATGAGTCGCCCTGGCAGGCAGGAAGGCACAAATGTTAACCTGTAGGTTTGTGCTGAAATACAGTGGTGAGGGCACAAAGGGAGGTGTTCAAAAACAAGCTGCTGCTTATAATAATAACTCATGTGCTTTGTACGTCTTAGATCCTCAAAGGACGCGGGATTTGCATTTGACTGGAAAGGATAGTTGAAAGCAGAGGCTTTGCCAGTCTTGATTTGACCAGAGGTAAAAGCACATGGATGGTTAGCACAGGAGACCACCCGCTACCACGAAACAGAGGGGATAATTTTTGTCCAGTGTTTCTTGGTGACACTGGTATGAAAAGTTAGGGATTTTATGTTTTGATGTTGAATCTTCTTGTGAGACAACATAAGCAAATACTGTTTCATTAACTTTTTTAGGCATTTTTTTTCACTTTGAGAAAACAAACGTTTTGATTTGATTTGTGTGACAGCTATTTAGTAATGTCTGATACTGAGTTGTCTGTCCTTTCTTAATGGCAAATTTTTGTCATAAAATACAGAAGAAGTACAGATTATCTTGGAGATTATGACAGCTGGGGACTATAAACTTCACATAGAGACACAAACTTCGGAAGCATTTCAAAAGTGGTAGTGTTCTGTATTTAGTCTGAGACCGGACTGGTAATGGGAGGGAATGTGGAGCTCACTTCCAGGAATTAAATCAGGCTAATAGGACTAAGGTTGCTCTGCCTAAACCAGAGTATCAGTGGCTTTTCTAGAATAAATTTATAATGATATAAAATATATTAAAAACACACTTCAGTGGGATTCCTTTTTGGCTCTCAGTAATAGCTCACCCATTACCTCATTGTGATCTGGGAATCCTTGTTTTAGCATATGTTGTTTTTCGGGACATGCATGTTTTTCACCTGCTATGTGCTTTCGTGGTGAATTTGCAATCCAATAGCTAAAAGAAGTCTGGCTGTTACTATTAAAAAACAATTGCTGCCTTTTTGAACAAATACTGCAACATGCCAACAGGGTTCTTCAGTTTTCAAGCTGCGGATCTGACTCAGACTAAATTAATTTTGCATTTGAGTGTATCAGAAACTGATCTCCACTGCTGCTGTAGCTGGTGAGAACATTATTTCTAATCTTGGACAGATGTCAGATCTCTTTCCTTCTATTAGTCCATCTTTCAGCTTCTCTGCTAGTGCAATTTTTAAAGTTTGTTACATGCAAGATCTAACAGTAGAGTGGGAAAGAGCAGTTTGTTTTGGGGTATCCCTACATGCAGAAAGTATTAATGTGCATGGTTTTTTTCTCTCCTTTGAAGCTCATGTTCAAAGTTGAGTATTCTGTTAGTTTTCTGTGATAGTAGTTGACATCAGATGGAAAGATTATGAGAAATCATGAATTATGATGCTGATTGACTTCAGTTCAACCACTGGTGCTGCCAGGATGTCCTGCTATCTAGAACAAAACAGAAAATGATTTAAGGATATCTAGTCAAGAATTAAACCATAGATGAGTAAATTGATGTGAGGAAAAACAAACAACCACTGCTTCAGGATCTGGATCTAACTGTAGAATAAGTATGACTGATGCAATATTAAGCATTTTTCTTTTGGTGAGCACTTTCCACAAAGGTACTAATAAACAGTTGGGAAGTCGAATATGCTTAAAGAGTCTTTTTTTTTTTAATTAATCAATTTCTTATTCTCAGCAACATGAAATAGATGTGCCCCATGATGCAAAATCCCATTATATTGACTGTAAAAAACTTCTTCCACTTTTCTTTCTTGCTCCAAAATGGGGTACTGTAGAATAGTTATTGTGTATGCGACAGGAGTAGAGACAGTGGTCTTTTTTTTTTTTTTGCACACAATGGCTTACTTGTGATACTGAAGATTAGCTTTCAGCAGATTACTGAAAAAAAAGAACAGATACACTGGGTATCTGGCAGTACTAGGTTTCTCTGCAGACTCTTTCAGCTGGAAAGCATGGCACTTTAAACGGCCTTTGGTTAAGTCTGTATAGAGTGTCACTTCCATTTAAAAAAAAAAAAATTAAAAACATAAAAGTGAGTTGTTTTAAACTGAGGGCCAAGTTGCAGAACAACAGATTTCTTAGTATTAGCTAATGAAAATATTTGTAGGAGGTTAGGTTCAGAAAACCCCAACTCTTAGTCCCCGTGTGTGGGCAAAGCAGCAAAATCTAGTAGTTCATGCATCAAATTCTTCCCGTAGCCCTGCTGTTGAGTTTTGGAAGGAGGAGGTACCTTGCTCCCCACTCTTTTTCTCAATTTCCATCTTAGAAAAAGGGATAGCTTGCCTACCTGGTACTAATGGCTACAGATTTTGCTGAAAATGTAAAATGTTACTCCTTATTAGGACACAGTTAATTAATAATTAATAGAAGTGTGATGAGAGTGAGTGGTTTAGTAGTAACATATAATGTAACATAATGAACATTTTCAGAAAAAGAGACGTATTTCCTTTTCCTTGTTTCCCAGCTGATTTAGACTTTTTCATTCTTTTATCAGTTTTTCAGCTCTGTAGTACTCCACCATTGTTTTTAAGCATACCTTCTTACCAGCGGTTGACCAGAGAGGATCGATCTGGCAAGCCATATGTCTGTCTCTTCCTTCTCTTTTTGTCTGTATCTGTCTTTAATTTCTATTGTCTTTGTTTCTGCAAGTTAATTTTCCTTCTTTTTCCAGTTTGTACAAATACAACTTTCATGTTCTTTCTTTTTCTGCTGATGCCTTCCATCCCAAAGTCCGTGATTCATGTGCTACTCTTCTGTCCCAAGCTACTAAATTTTAGAAGGGTAACATTGCTGTTACTGTATCTTGGATTTGCTGTACAATCAGGAAATGATCGTAAAAAATAAACCACTGGTTTCCCATTCTCTAAGTAATCATAAAATGCTATAAATACGTTTCATACATAGTCACTTACATTTTTTTTAATCATACACATTTTTAGTTCTGTTGGTGTAATGACAACTGGAAACAGTTTTAAATCTCCATGCCTTGTGCATGGTTTCCTTTAATAATTTCTGTATGATTATATTTTTGAATATGAAAAAAACGAAAGCTCTCAATTTCACTGTCAGTTTGACACACAGACATTTTGCTCAGAAATAGTTTTGTAATAGGATGTGTGTGTTAGAGATCCCAGGAACAGATTATATTATTGGTTAAGTTAGGGTTATTCTATTCATGTAATGGACTATGCTAATTCACATGCCAAGGGAATTAACCATTTATCAATTTTATTTCTGTAAGGGTTGTTACCAAATCAGCCAGATTGTTGTTCCTCTCCCCTGCCCCCCGGCCAATATAGTTAGCTGAGATGCCTGTTTGCCTTTTGTGATTTGAGTAAGTTCATTCTCTAATGATTGTGTGATTAGCACAGTTTTGCCAGAGGAAAGGGGATTTCTCTTTTGGCTCTTGTGTTTTTCACCGAACAATAAGAACACAGTAGCTAAAAATAGTGTTTAAAAGAACAAGAGTTGGAGCGTCCCCTCTGCAACGCGGGAATGGCGCGGGGCACGAGCAGCTGCTGCCAGCCCGCTACGGCTGGGCTTTAAATTCAGGCGGAGGGCGGGCAGGCGGGCGGCCGGGGTGGTGGGAAGCTGTTCTGCTGGCCCTGGGACCGCGGGTGGCAGTGCTGCCCTGGCTGGCGCACAGGCCCCATTGCTGCGCGCGCTTAAAACTGCCAGCAAACGCCTGACCGAATTGTCGAGTCCTTAAAAATACTTACCAGCATTGAGAGACAAGTGTTCAGTATCAGTATGAATACCATTTTTCCCGCCCTATCCTTTTCTTTCCTCCCAGGAGAAACATAAGAGGTTTTAAAGCTCTGAAAATAAAAGCAATGCTATAAATGTGAGTCATTTAAATAGATACATACTCCTTGATGAGGTTTTACACCCCCGTTTTACCAACCGGTGGCCACAGCAAATGATCAGGAAACTCTTGAATTCAGAAAGCTGTGTTCCAGACACTGTAGCTCTCTCTTGACTCAGAGAAAAGGTGCAAGGGTGTGAGCAGGATGGCTGCAGCAGTACGGGTGCCTTACTAACAGCAACAGTACCTCTGTGTCATGAGTTGCTTTTTTAAAACAATGTGATGTTTTTGGAGATCCTGTGTTCAGTATGAGTATCAGAATTCGGCTCTTTGTTTTTAAGACTGCCAACTTAATCCATGTGAGAAGTCAGTATTTTAACGATTGCAATCCTTGGTATTCAGTAGCAAGGTAATTGAAAACCTGAAGTAAAAATCCGGGTGTGGGGTTTTGTAGTTTGGGCAGTATGCAGAGCCTGTCTGCCACCATCCAGATGTGTTGCTGCATCCCCGTGCTGTGTTACTGCAAGAGGAAGCTGCAGTTGCCTTGCTTCAGCGTTTGGCATTGAAGTGGTGTTCCCTGAGTTGGCTTTAAGAAACTGCTGTTTATACACTTACTTCTTTATGTATTTGATTTGACTGGGTGCTTGGGTAGTTTATTTTATTTCTATGTTCATAAAGGTTTTGTAAGTTTGTTTAAATTAAAGGGGTCTAGCTTGTTTGAATGGTGGACTTTTAAAGTTTGAGAAAAGTTTGTCTGAAAGTATTCATAACTGGTCACACTTCTGTATCACTAGTGTGCTAGATTTGAGTGAGGGGAAAAAATCAGGGCCAAAATGAAATGTAACTTCATTCTTCCTGAAATAATTGGAGATTCTGTGTTGATAGTGACTCTGTAGGTGTACCGCCAGTCAAAGCTGCAGGACACAGGTAAGGCTGAAGTCCTCTTGCCAAAATCCTGAGGCAGTGTGTCATCCCGCGTTGGTGACCTTAGAATGAGGAACTCGGCCATCTCTGCGCCACAGGTGAAGCTTCTCATTGGCCTTCATAGTTTTCTTCTGTAGTTTCATAAAGCACATACTGTTTTTGATGTGGAGTGAAGGTGAACGGGGTGGCTCAGGCGGAGAGATGAACTGGCCCTAAGAGTTTTGCATTGTTTTCACTACATAGCTTTCTTGGGCTCAGCATGAACCTGGGTCTTAGTGGGATCTGCTGATGTTGGCTTCAGCTCCCCTGTTGGTTTGTGTTCCTCTATAGCCAGAGACTGTATTATCTTGCACACAGCCTGGCATTTAAACCACCTGTGGGTATCAGGCAGCCCAAGTGCTGCAGCTCGGCCTGTTGGTAGATCACTGAGCACATCATCAGGAAACCTTGTTTCTCTCTTCATCTCTGTTAGCTCTTTGCTTCCAGTGTCTGAGCACTTGGCTGTAGTATGTGTGTGGCCAGAGAAGGAGGAACTGGATGACCTGGAAGAGGTAGAGGGATCTGCCTGGGTTATGGAGGGATCTGCCTGCCGCAGAGAAATGTGTGGGACCTCACTGTCCCACAGCCTCCATTTGTGCCTCAGCTGCAGGCTCCCGGGCGACTTTCCTTGACTGGAGAAACCAACTGGAAAGTGAAGCTTCTTCATTTTAGCCAGTGGTGCTAATTATTAACTGTGCTGTGCGTAACTGGCAAGGCGTTGGGGCAGGGGCTGCAGGGGCGGCCCCTGTGAGGCGCGGCCGGGGCTGCCCCGTGCCGGACACA
>NW_009189540.1:0-496 GCF_000690835.1 Fulmarus glacialis
CCTCCTGAAACGAAACGCTTGCCTAAAACCTCTCTTAACTTATTTAACCCCAAGCAATTTTCTTTTGCACAGCCCCCTCGTGTGCAATGGGACAAACCACCTGTGGATCACAAAAGTTAACTCTAGGTAAAAGGGTCTGGCTTTATTTTGGGGGGACTTTTTTTTCCCCCGCCATCTGATGCTTCAGAAAAACACTAACTAATCCCGCTCCAACTGCAGCCCAGCCGAGGAGGGGGGCCGGGAGGACGCCGTGCTGCCCACCCGCCCGCTCATTCCTGGGAGCCCATCAAAGCCCTCATCCCTTTCAACTCCCCTTCGCCCGCCTCGAAGGCGCTCGCTTCGCTCCCTCCCTCCTGCTCCCGGGAAGACTTTTCCAACAGCCTTATTAACCTTGGGCTTTCTCCAGCACCTTTCCCAAATAAACAAAAGTTATTCCCGGTTGTTTTCCCCTTGCCTGGGGAATTGGGGTGGGCGCAGGAGGGGGAGCGGGTGCTTA
>NW_009189540.1:577-8003 GCF_000690835.1 Fulmarus glacialis
CGGGAGGCAGCCAGCCAGACTGGTAGCCTCGCTCGCAGAGCCCTTTCCTTATCCCCAGCCTTTCCCGGCTCCCTGACAGAAGGCGAGCATTGGGAGGGAGTGGGAGGGACGAGCAAAACTTGTAGGAGGTACAGCAGGAGAGGACGGGAGAGGGGACAGCCTTCATGCGGCCGCAGCACCCTTTAGGGATCAGCTTCCCAGCAGGGCCGTGCCGGCTGGGAACTTCAACCCCACGGCAGCACCCTGCTCTTCTCCCCACGGCACCCTGCTGGGGTTCCCCGGGACCCCTCGCCCCGATGGGGGCTTGGCGATGGAAGGTCTGCACGGGGTCTCTGATGGTTGTGGGATGTGCCACCTCTGCTGGGTGCCACCTCCAGCCGCCTCTGCTGGGTGCCACCTCCATTCAGGTGCCACCTCTGCTTGGGCACTACCTCCACTCGGATGTCACCTAGTCTTGGGTGCTACATCTGCTCAGATGCCACCTCCAGCTGGGTACCACCTCTGCTCAGGTGCCACCTCCGCTCAGATGCCATCCTGAGGATGCAGGAGAGCAGAGCCAGTGCCCACAGCACCAGGGAGGCTGCCGCGATGCCACAGGGCACCGCGCAGCACTGGGGCACCCAGTCGCACCATTTCGTTTCCCCAGCACCTACCTGGGCACGAGCACATCTCCGCTGGCCCAGGCACCCAGGAGAGTCTGGCTGGGAAGCAAACAGCAAAGCAGCAGGGGAAAACTGCTAATGAGCATTTTCTTTCCCTCTGCCAGGGCTGTCCTCGGGCACAATGGGGTGCTCCCCCTGCACACAGCTCTTGGGCCAGTACCCCCAGTGTTCCCCCAACAGCCACCGCTGTCATACAGGGTCCTCTCACCTCTGGGCTGGGCTAAGCAGCCCAAAACACCCAAAGCACAGCAGCATCCCCAAGGTGGGATTTTCTCCCTCCATCCTTTTCCTCCCCAAGCTGGGGACACCCTTTGGAGGAGGCACCCAGGAGGCAGCTCCAGCCGGAGCTCAGCTCCGACCGCAGCGAGGCTTTGGGGCTGGGACATAGCCCCCCGCACCTGCAGACCAGACCACGCAGCCCAGCTGGGTCTGCTCTGCTGGGGAGGTAGGACCAGCCACCACCTTGCTTCCACTTTTTCCAAGTGGAAAAGATACATCCAGTCTTTGGTTTGTTTTCAGACAGTAGATGTGACCCTGGGGGTCCTTCCCCACCCGCCCTCCAGCCCAAGCCCTGTTTGCCAACAGGAGCATCTCCACGTGCAGTTGCTACCTGCAGCGATCAAGCTTGGTGAGACCGACCTCGCAGCCGGGAGAAAAGCAAAGCCATCGCTGCAGTGCCAGCTCTCCTCCCCTCGAAGCAGAAGAGCAAGCAAAGGTCCTTGATGGGGTTTTTGTCCCTCTTCCCACCCAGCCGAGAGCAAAGATCTTTTGAGATGGGTCCAAACGCCGACGTCTCTGTCTACCGAGCGTCTGTCAGACAGTTTGGGGTCTGCAGGAGGAAGATAAGCTCCGCTCGAGACACTCTTGGATGAAACAGAGTGTCTGGGAGATCCAGTTTCTTTTCATTCTCCCCTCTTCCCTCCTGAAAATATATGTTTGGGGTCTGCAGGCGGGAGAGGACATATGTCTGGAACGGAGATCAAAGCAGCAGTAGGATCCAACACGGCGCAGAGATGCGGATGCTCTTTAGCTTGTTTGTACAGTGCTCCTTCCACCAGCAAAACGCTGCTTGACAGATATTTTCAGTTCTTAACTACGTCTCCCAGCTGGTTTTCCCCTATATAACTCTGGAGGAAAAAGCAGATTTTCAGGGGACAGCAACAGCTGAAGGGAACAAAATGCATTTCTGGCTTGGAGAAAGTGAAAAAGGAGTTTTTAGGGAATAAAAGGCAATATTAAAAAGCTTGGGCAGGAAGCAGAGATGAGATTTAAAACACAGGGTAACCAGAGCGCAGAGGGAGGGATCCCTGAGAAGTGGATGCTCTGAGCAGAAGTCGCAGCCTCGCTGCTCCTGCTCCCAGCCTGGGGCCGCAGACGGGGCACGTGAGGGGAAATCCCTCGCTGGGAACTGAACTCTCCCATGCAGTTGGAAGCCAAGCCAGTTCTTCATGAAAAAAAAAAAAAGAAAAAAATTACAAAAGGCCTATATAATCTTGACATTTACATCTTGGTTCAGTTTTCAGAGAGGTTGTTTGAAAGCAGATTGCTGGAGCCAGCCGGCTTGAAGAGTTATGGAGGAAAGACGGGAAAAATAACAGCAGAGGAAGGGTCCTGGGCCTTGTGGTATCTCTCCCTCCCCAAACAGAGCAAGTGGGGTCTCAAGCACAGCATTTCAGAAGTTAAAAAACTCCATGGAAAACCAAGCGGCAACAGCTGCCTCCCGCCTCGAACTCCCCGACCTGGAAACCAGCGGAAAGCCGGATTTACAGGGATCCGCTCTACCCCTCCCAAAGGACGGGCCGTGAGGGGTTTCTCTGCACCGACCGCCGGTCTGGTGCAGCAAAGCAAAAGGAGAAACCCCAGGACCTGCTTTGGTTTCATGAGCAATGTCCATCAGAGCCCTTCAGCTTCGTCTCTCTTTGTCAGTTGTCTGCAAGCAGCTGGCAAATTTCTCTTTAGCCTAAACTGGACCCGGTTGGGATAGCAGGGGAGCGGGGTCTTACTCAACTGATCTTCTGCAAAACTGGTTTAAACTATACAGTCACTCATGTGGCTGCGTCGCTCTGCAGACCCCTCCTCTGCCGAGGTACCAGCACTCGCCCTCGGACACCTTAATGCGACCGAGCCGCTTTGCACAAGAGAGAAATGCCAAGAGTTCAAAGGAAAAGAGCTGTGCTCTGATAATATTGATGTAATACTTCCAAAATGTAAACAGCTGTCGGTGGAAGTGATGGATGGGAAAACAAAAAATAAGGAAATAATAGTATTTCAACCCCTTGCAAAAAGTTGTTACGGGGACATCCCATGACATCCAGCAGAAGATGGAGCAGCAGGGCTCCTTAATGTCTCAAAAGCCTACAGAAAATAATTTTCACGTATTCATCATATGATATTAATCCTGTAAAAAGAAAAAAAGCTGGGCGCGTATTAAGAGCTGCCTTCCCACTTCATTTTTGGATCCCGCTCCGATTTCAGCGCTGCTTCATCCAGCCCAGGCAGCGCTTTCCAAAAAAGCTCTGCCTGCAGCGGCACGGAGCCGGGGGCAGCCAGGGAGACCCACGCACTGCCACGGGGCGAAACACAAACTCAATCAGCTGAAGAAGGTGGTTTTTTTGTGGGTTTTTTTTTTTTTTTCCCCATCTCCCAGCTGCTGACTGTGATGAATGCAGCAGCAAGGGGAACAGTTTCATGCGTGAGCATCGTCGGGGACGAGAACCGGCCAGCAGCGCTGCTTCCTCGCGGGGCCGACTCACACCGAGCATCTCCAATAGAGACCGGGGCTGCTGCAAACAAACAGCCGGTCCCCGTGCAGGCGCTTGGAAGGGTGGTAGGAAAAGATTTGCTGCGAGCTCTCCCTGGCTCTCAGTGAGCCCTTGGGATGGTTTTCTTTACGTTGCGTTTTGCTGTAGGGGGTTGCTCAGAGCCAGGATGCTGCGCTTTGCAGGTGCTTGCAGGATCCATCCCCATCGGTTAATCAGGCATCCCACCGTGCTGCAGAACCAACCCGATGAGAGCGGCATCAAGCCCGCTGGCAGCCGGGAGTAAATTGATGGAGAAAGTGAGCAACAAAACAGTTTTCTCCTGAAAACAGAGCAAAGCAACAGCTTTTGGTGGGAAAAGGGCAGCGCTCAGCTTCCGACTCTGAAAAAGTCTGGCTCCCGAGAAAAGTTTCTGCTCATGGCTCAGATGTCAGAAGTTTGTGACCAAAAAACCCTCATATTTTCTCTGCAAGCCTGACAGTTTCCAAGAAAAGTGTCAAGGTGCAAACCAAGGCTTGTGCACATTGGAGATCATCCATGGTCCGTGGGCAAACACCGCTGGGCTTAGATCACCCCAATCCTTCAGCAGAAGCAAAACCTGGGAGCTGAACTCTGCACCTGAGCCCCAGGCAAGGTTTTTACCTTCCCGACCATCAGCATTTTCTGCATATGCCAGCGCGAGTTGGTAAAAAGCAAAGAGAGAGCAGGCAGGGATGGTTTCAACCCAGGCAGTAAGTTCATCTGGCTGCAGATCTGGGCAGGGAATTACACAAGCCATTCCTGAGCCATTCCCAAAGGGAAGATCTCATGTCTTCCTCAAATTAACATCCTTGGATGGGCTTCTTATAAAATCTGGATAAGGAGAATACTGACCTTGCCCTCACGGCTTGTGTGAGGATAACCCCAAACTGCACATCTGATCAGGCAAGCCTTCGTGCACTGCTTATAGAGAAAAGCCTACGAGTAACTTTAACTTCCATCCATGCATCTGAGTCCCAGCTCAAGCTCTCACCCCGACACCTCCAGAGCGGAAAGCAAACCCTACATGAGCTCGTGCCACCGTCTCACCGGCTGCCTGACCTTCCTCCCCTACATTTTGAAGTCATCCCAGCAGTTCACTGTAGGTTTTCCCACGTGTGGTCATTTTTTCCAAACTTCAGCCTTTCCCCGCAGCAGATGCCTCCTTGTGCCTGACCTTTCGGAGGGTGTCATGTATTGGATGCTATTGCTCCTGGAGTTTTGGAAAAATTAAGCTAGGATACAAGGAATGTAAACAGAGGCCAGGAATGAAAACAAAATCCCTAGTTCACTAATATAAACGGAGGAAGGGCTGATGGTGTCGTGTGGGGACTTAATCGTGAACTGCCCTTGGGTGACGGTGCTGCGGAGGGTCTGGGATGCGCCCTCTGCTCCCAGGGGTGCTTCTCCCACAGTTTCGGGGGAAGGATGGGTGCAGGTTGGATGCTCAGGTTACTCATATTCCCCAACTCAGGAGCACCAAATGCTGCTCAAGACCTGGGTCTGGGGTCAGGATTACACCCACAAGAAGCTCTGGCATGGCAGGAAGGGAAAAGGCAACATGAAACCGAATGACCAGCGGCTCCCTGGGGGTCTCGACATGCTCAGACCCCTGGCTGGGCGCAGTTGGGTGCGAGCAGATGATTTGTCACCCTTGGGTGATGGGGAGCAGCTCAAAGCCGTCTGCCGAGGGCGAGCCAGCAGAGCACGTGGTGCCGTCACGCCTGGCCGACACGCAGCCCCGCTGAGCTCAGAGCTCTGGAGAGTTGGTTGTCCAAAACAAAAGCTGATGTAAACAGAAAGCCAGCCTCTCCCGCAGATTATCAGCTTCATGCGAAGCCAGGAAACGTGACGTCTCTACAGAGCACAAGACTAGGAAGGCGAGAGCCTCCCCTGCCCTGCCAGCACAGCACCCGGGGAGAGCCACCCGGGGGTTTCCCGCTTTGGGATGCTCCAGGGCTATTTCTGTGCCCCAGGGTCTCCCTGTCACTCACCCTATGCCAAGGGCAAGAGCAATGTCCCAGCTGGGATCACCTTGAGTACAGCCTGGTCCAGGGGAAGGGAGGGAGAGCGGAGCCTGGGAAAGGAGGGGAAGATGCTGAGCCAGGACCCAAGGCACCCATGGGGGTGTTGCTCATGGGAGCAGGAAAATCCTGAGTTGTGCTACAAGACTGATGCTCAACATCTGCCTCCTTGCCCGAGCAGCTTGGGGTTCCTGCCCTCAGCATCCCGCGCCGGCTGCAGGGTCCCTCTGCCTGCGCTCGCCAGCCCAGGCAGGCACAGGCTAGAGCAGCACAGAGACCTGGAGACCCCCATCAACCCGGGGGGATCAAGTTAGGGGAACTAAGGAGGAGGCAGCCACGAGCAGCACCCAACTCCAGAAGCAACGTTGGGGGATAAAATATACACTAACCCAAGAGAAACTCCTCCGGTGAAGTGGTGCCGCAGAGACCCATTGGCTTTTTTTTTTTTATATTTTAAAAAAAGAGGAAAGTAATTTAACCTCCGGAAAGCAGAGACTTGGCACCCCCGCCGTGTTTGGAAGAACTTTGGCCCTTAGCTCCCAGCACTCAATTAGCATAAGCCATATTTATTAGCCCTCGCCAAAATGCTTCTCTCCTCTTCTTCCATGCCACCAACCTCGTGCTGGGGCCAAATGCTTTTGTGGCTGGACCGGGCTCGGGGGGGCTCGCGGTTGCTGGGCTGAGGTAGGCGGCAAAGCCCTGGCCAACGATATTTTTTGCAAAAATATATACAAAATTCAATAGCCGAGATGTTCCTTGTTGGGTGTTTCTTGCTGTCTTGGCAATCGGCGCCCAGCTATAAACATCCACCTCCGAACAGATGACTTTACACTCTGAAAGCTGCTTTCTGAAGCATGCTAAAGCCCCTCTAAAAGCGTTGCCGGAGCCCCAGGACCCGACAGCGAGGACAGGGAGCTGGGAGAGCCGCAGCCTCCCCGGGGGGGACCGCGGGGCTGCAGGGGGGCAAGGAAGCCGCTGCGGGGATGGGGTCCCCCCTCTATTTAAGGTCACTCCTCTCCCAGCTGGACCCCAGACCCGAGGCTCCCCAGGTGTCTGGCGCTGCCACGGTGACTTCACGATTCAAGCAGCTTTCCCAATGCCGTATTTACAGACCACTAACCGTAAAAGAAGTGTTTGCTACCGAGGAATTTCTTTGTTTACTTAGCTAGCATTATTTTTTTCTATTTATTTAGTCTCTCCCTGTTTATTTCTTACTTTGAATGAACAAACATCCACCCTGCCCGGATAATGAATTATTAGGATGAATCCCCTGGGGCAGAGCTTGCGCTGAGTAACTGCGGTCCGAATTCCCCGCCTGACCCGTGGCACACTCTGTCTAGACAAGTTCCCAGGTACCACAGCTCGGATCCTGCTCACATCTCTTCCACACATACAGCACACAAAAAAATCGTATGGTTGGGGTTTTTTTCCCCCCATAAGAAAGGCTCAAGTGTCCAGGGTTGGCTGGATCCCTGTGCATCCCCAGTGCAGCACCCCAGAGAGGCCCTGGGAAAGCCCTTGAATCCCAAGCACTTAACCCTCTCTCAAACCAAGAAAAAGAAATTAAATACCTCACCAATCAAAAAAGATTCTTTCCCCTGGGAAATTTTCTATTGCAGAAAAAAAAACCCCTCTTATGTAACTATTCTGAACTATCTATTATGGATATTTTTTTATCTCCTGCCCCACAGCAGTGCTATTCACAGCTGCAGGTTTCTGCTACCTCCATTTGTCCGTGCGTAGCAATTCTTCCCTGTCTGGAGGCAATCGCTGTGCAATATGAATTCTAGTTGGTTTTTTTTTTTTTCCAGTTTAATTCTACTAAAATGACACACAGAGCTAAGCCCTAAACACGAATGGTAAAGCCATTTAAAGCTTGGTTTGTTAGAGAAGATGCCAAACTGTCTGTGTGCAGTTGGCAGTCCATAAAAATCACAACATCAGAGGAGAGCTTGATTAATAC
>NW_009189540.1:8014-18096 GCF_000690835.1 Fulmarus glacialis
AAATGTGCAACGGTAAAAGTAACTCTGGGCACAAAATCTTTTGCGAAGGAGGAAGAAAAAAGGCTTTTCAAACCTGCTTTCCTTCCCATTGTGTGAAAAGGGGAGGCACAGCCCGGGGAAGAGTGCTGCATCCATCTCCCGTGCATCATCCATCTCCCGTGCACCATCCATCTCAAGCCCCCCACATTCCCCTCGGGATTAAACAAGGGGTATCGCTCGCACCCGCACGGCTTCGTGCTTCACTGGCCCTGCCAAGGGGGGAATTGTGTTAATGCGGACAGCGTGGGAGAAAAAAAACCAGCTGATGGACTCCGGGTGGGGACGGTGCCCTGGCAGCATCACCCAGCCAGCTCCTGCAGAGCTCGGTGGTTTTGCTGAACGTGCTTCAGGGTAGGTTAAGGAAAGGGATGTGGATTTTTACGCTGAGACCAAAATGTGGTTTTTTTCTTCTTAAAGGAAAGCAATGTAACAGCCTCTCTCAGCGCAAGCTTTGAGGGGATTCAAAGATTTCAGAAAAGGGAAACACAGATTTGACCTGAAATCTGGTTAAGGCTCGAGATCGTCATGGCACGAGTCCCACCAGCTCCTCCCCACTGCTCGTCTCCAGTCCAGCTTCCAACCCTCCCTCCAGACCAGCGGCGTCGAAAGGGCGACCCCAGCCCTCGCATCGCTTTTATTGGGAATTCTTGCTCCTCTGGATGCAGGTTAGGAATTGAATATTTTTGGTCATTTCTCCAGAACAGTCCACTGCAGAAAATAAGCACGTTACCCACTCCAAGACACAATTGGGTTACTAAAACAAGCCTTCATACTTTCACAAAACACTTCCTCCAAGCAGCTCAAACGCCTTTCCAAACCAGAAACGCCATCAGGCAGCAAAATCGGATCCCCAGCTCTCCATTCACCTGACTCCAAGGGCACTCACTGCTGGCATTTTTTTTAGACAGTCCTCTCTAAAAAAAGGAAGGTTGAGCCATTTTTAGACTCTGGAGACAGATTTAACACATTCCAGGCATCTGGAGAGTGCCCTGCTTTGCTGTCTGTGCTCTGGTAAGGCCATTACTGGCCGAGTGCTCCTGCGGAACATGAGTGCCGCGGTCCCCTGCCTTGCCAACACCCGTGCCCGGCAGCCGGGAGCCGGCCGCATCCCCGTGCCGAGGTGGCAGTCCGGGATATTGCCTCTGCCACGGCGTTTGCAGACCGGTGCCAGATCCCCACTGCCCTGTGATGCATCACCTGCATTAATTTAAGCATCCTCTGACAGAGGGTTGGCTCCCAGCGGGGTGGCTGCCAGTGGCTGGCCGGCAGTGGAGCAAGGGGAGAGGGCTTTGCCTCTTGCGAGAGCATCCCGGGGTGCCTCACGTCCCCGGCGTGCGCTCTCCCAAAAGGCAAATTGCTTACTCTTCCCTCCCCACCACCAGATACCTTCACATGTGGTCCTTTAGGGCTTTTAGAGGGTCCCCTCTTTGCTTTCCATTTGTGAATCTGCTTGCAAGAGGCTTCGTACCTCTTTGTCAGAAGATCAAAAGCTTTTCTACCGCCCTGAGTTTCAAGCATGGAGGTGTGAGTTCAGCTTAGTGGCCCTTTGGCCATCGTCTCTGAAGCCAATGGGCTTTGCTGGGAATGGCATTGAGCCTCTGATTTCCAAAATGCTCTCTTGCACAATGCAAACTCTGCCCATGCATCGAGCAATTAGCTTAAATAAAAAGAGACAAGCCTCCCGGGCTGCAGCTCCTGTGCGAGCAGAGGGGATGCACCCTGACCGGGGGCACGACAGCCCGGCCACGGCCACGCCGTGCAGGGCTGCACCCAGAGGGTGCTGGGGACAGCGGAGCAAAAGCATCATCCTCAAGGCATCACCTCTCGCAATCTGCACCGCTTTAGATTTGATACTAGAGTTAGTGCAAAGTTTTCCTGCTTCTGCCAAAGAATTTGAAAGTTGGATTTTAAAGTAAAGATCAGCCAAAAGAAGGTGCTTTCTTTGTTAATGAAATCCGAGGGTTTGCTCCAAAGCTGAACGCCAGCACATTCTCAGATATTTTTTTTTTCTGGAAAAAAAAGTGTTGAAGACATTATAAAGAAAGCCAGCTCTTCATAGAGAACGCTGACCCTTCTTTTCACCGTCCCCTGGCTGCCTGTGCTGGCCGGAGCACCGGCGGCTCTGCCATGCAGCGTTGTCTGCAGAGCAGGAAACGCCATCTGAAGGCATCCAACTAAAAGAACCAAGAAAAATGGAAAAAAGGAAAATGTGAAAGCGTTTAAAGCTGCCGCCGTCAGACTGGCTCGCACAAAACACAGTCTCAATGTCTAAACAAATGCCTTGTGGATTCTGGAGATCCACACAAGAAATATTTCAGGCTAAGGAACTTATTACCTCAACAAGCAGGTAGTTTCTTTTCCTCCCTCCAGTCCATAAAACCAGCCCAGAGATGTCCCAGGGACAAGATTGCCTTGAAACCACACTAGCATCAGAGCTGCTCGCTCCTGCTTCTGTCTGGGAATTCTCTGAAGGTTTGTGAATTCCCTGCTTGCTTAAAATCATATAAGAACATTGCTTAGTTTTTTCCTTCTCCTTTGCTTGGATTTTGGCTCCCTCCATGGCTTTTGCCGTGCAATGGGACGGGGAAGGGTCACCCCTTTGCTGTAGCAGCTGCGGGGAAGAAACCCCCCAGCCACGGGGGTCTGTACTCACACTTCCCCCCCTTTTTTTTTTTTGCCTAGTTCAAGCTCCCAAACTATAGTTTCCTCTGCCTTCTCCCACCTCTTCCCACATGTTATTTTAGCATTATTATTGTTTTCCAAGTTGCGGCACATGCAGAAGCCCTGCCCGCAATGGCTACAGCAAAGCCCCCGCTGCCCGGTGGTCCCCCACCCGCTCTCCGCTGCCCATTTTGGGGATCACACCCCTGGGACTGTCCCCAGCCGGTGCTCGCGGGGCCGGGCTGGGGCTGGTTAAGTGACTATTTCAGTGAGTGGGGATGAGTCAGTGTCACAGAAATGCCGGCTTACAGGGAAGGATGCAGCATCAGCAAGAAACCTGCCCTGGCTTGTAACAGGAAAAAGATGTTTTGCTGCCCAAACCAGCCAGGGGCCTGGGACAGATTAGGAACAGAGAAGACTCCCTGCCAGCACACACCAGGGACGTGCCAGCGGGCTGGCACCCACTCGGGAGGGCAGAGCAGGGATTAGTTAATCCCCAGGGCTCCCACCTTCCTGGCAATTTGCCTGTTTCAACCAAAAACTCCGGCATCTCCTCTGGCAGACGGGGCTGGATCTCACCCTCAGTCAGCATCGCTCCACCGCTCCCTGCAGCCAGGACCCCCCGAAGTGGCCGGGTCCTGCTGCTGCCGGTCCTGGGCAAGGCTGTCCCAAAGCGGGGGACACCCCCCAACCCAGCCCAGGGGTGCTGCAGGGGAGCCCGGCCTCAGAGCAGGGTACCTGTAACACCGTTCGCCACTGATAAAATCCTACCCTAAAGAGATTCATGCATCAAAATGAAATAAAAGTAAAGAAAACAGGCTGTCTACTTTGTATTTTCCTAGTTAATACAGTCCTGGGCAAGCCTGTCCCAAAGCGGGGGACACCCCCCAACCCAGCCCAGGGGTGCTGCAGGGGAGCCCGGCCTCAGAGCAGGGTACCTGTAACACCGTTCGCCACTGATAAAATCCTACCCTAAAGAGATTCATGCATCAAAATGAAATAAAAGTAAAGAAAACAGGCTGTCTACTTTGTATTTTCCTAGTTAATACAAATGAAAAATGATTCCATTCACAAAATATATTTATAGCGAATGCAGCTCTTTAATAAATGAGCACTTTCATAAACTAAATAAATCTGTCAGGAAGCAGGTTTTAAGATCTTTCTTTCGGTGGACATGGAGATTTTTCTATGCCATCTGCATGCCATATTTGCGATGGAGGCAAGTACTATGTACAAAGGCACCTCTTCCCATGTCAGGATGCTGTTGGGATAGAATAAAGCCGGGTGTGAAGCCCAGCCGAGTGCCGTGCTCCGCTCATCCCACGCGGGTTGACATTGGTGTCTAATATGAAAAACGACTTGAGTTTCAGATCAAAAAAAAAAAAAGGATGTTATATTTAACAGCAACTTCAGCAAATCTCATTTTCCAGAGCCCTCAAAACCCCAGCAATGGGTTCCCGTATCCATTTCTGCCAATGCTCCCGGTGCAAAGTGGCACCGACCGCTTACGGCACGTCCCGACTTTCCCTCCCTTCGATTTCAGCTCCTCCTTAGTAAAATGCTGCATTTTTTTAAAGCTCTCAACATCTTTCGGTAGTTACAGATTTTAAAAGTTTGAAATCATCTTATAAACCTGGAGTTTTAATTATTTCCACGTCGTTCGCTTTTAAAACCGGCCTTTTCCAGCGGGATGGGCTGACGCACGCCAGGGAAGGCTCCGCGGGAGGGACCCTGGGCTCAGCCGCCAAGCTCGGCCAAACGTGAGAATCCACAAGTATCCCCTTTGCTTCCTTTTTAATTAAGCATGTAATAAGGAAAGACAACTTTCGCCGCCTGCAAGCGCTACCCATATTAAAGCAGACTTTCTCCTTTCTCCTGCTCCTCCATGGCTGCCACCAGCGCTGCAGCACATCTACTCTGCTCCCTCCTACCCCTGAGCCGGCAGAAGCTGTCCTGCTCCTGACTGGAGGAGGCTATATTTAGCACTTTAGAAAAAAATAAATACAATTTTGCAAACTGTAACTAGAAGAATATGTCATTTTGCAGACGTTTTCCTCCAGGCCAGACTGCTGGGAAAACATGTGTTTCATTAGATGCAGTAAGTCGTGCAGGTGGTCAGGGCGAGGGGAGCCAGCCCCATGGCAAACATACTTGTTTATTATTAGGGGAAGGGAAAAAAGACGCCTCAAATGATGTCATGAAACCTCCGGACACTGCACTCCCCCTGCTCTAAAAATGAGGAGGGACTTGCCAAACCCTTTAAAGGTCCTTTTTCCCCCAACACCATCAGAACTGTGTCGGGAAGTTACACAAATACGGCTGGAGACTGCGGGGTGTCGGGGAGCCTGGGTGCAAGCTTGGCCTGACTTTACAAATTACTGCTTCGGTGGGACACCCGCAGCCCGAGGGAGCCGGTCCTCGTAGGTCAGCTCTGTATTAGAAACACAAGAAGAGCTGGTTCCTGCACCAAAAGCTGAAGAGCCTTCACCCCAAGCCCACCCCCATGATGGAGGGAGCCAAGGCAGCGTCCAGCCCGTGGTGTGATCCTGCAGCCCCTGCTCGGCAAGCTGGGGAGGGCTACAGCCAGGGACCCTTCCCGCAGCATCCCCTTTCACTGGGACCAGTCAGGTCCTTGCTGGAGACGGCGCAGCCACCAGCTCCAAGCTCAGCAAGACCTTGGGGCAGAGGGTGCCCAGGCAGGGGCTGCGGTGATGTTTCACCCTGCTCCACAGCTATCCCAGCACAGGACACCCCAACAGCACCCGGACCGCACTCAAATGGCAGGACCTGCATCCCTCAGCTGCTGCTGATGCCCGAGCACCCCAGATCCAGACTCAATCTGGACTCTCCAGTCCAGAAACCCTGCTATAACCATCACTACAGGACCTCTCGACTGCAAAATTACTTCTTCAAATTTTTTTCCATACTCCTATCATGTAAAAAAGTCTTGGTTTACGTAGCCAAGTCTCTATTACTCGTAAGTATGATGTATTGTTAATACATTTATGGAAGCAAAGCTATTCCTTTCATTTAGTGTTATAGCCCATGTTATGCTACCTACTCACACCTGAAAACCATTTAGGGAGCTCTAAATTATTGTTCTGCTGCTGTGCTCACCCAGGTCTGTTAGAAAAATCAAACCACAGCGGGTGGATTCGTTTCTCCTCTGCAGCACTTGGCAGCCTGTCCCAGGCCCCCATTTCAGCTGTGGGGATTTATAGAAGAGGAATCTTTTACAGTATTTTTCACTTCACACACATGCACACAGCCCCTTTTCATCACCTTTCAAAGCATTAAGTGGGCCCGGACCAAATGTGAATGCCTTTGATCCAGCCCCACGGTTACCCAGGCTGTTTTGCAGCCAGACCCCCCACCCCATCCATCGCTGGGCTGGGCAGGAGAAATATAAAGCAAAGCTAGAACATCCTAAAAAGAAATTTTGCAGATATTTCTGGCATTTTGGGAGCCGCTCTGGACTCCCCAACACCACAAGTGAACCTGCCGTAGCCTGGCAGCAGGGTTTCCTCATGCTTGAGGTGTTTTTATTTCCCTTGCAAAGCTCTCCCAGCTCAGGGCCGGGGGAACGTTGTGCGAAGGTGGCAGCAGTCAACACTTCAGAGAACCAGCCTTCTCCTGACCTCCTTGCAGAGGATGGCACAGGATTGAAATTAAAAGCCCATTTTTTCATCCCTGAGAGCTCGCTGTGCAGCGCAGGCAGGCTGTGCCCTGCACCTCCTTCCAGTTTATTGCACCTCTGGGGAGGACGAAGCTGTTTAAGATTCAGGATTCACATCCCCGTGCCAGGACCCTCTAACAGGACAACCACCCATTTACCAACACAACTGGCCCCAAAGCACCTGGGGACCCCCCAAATCCCCAAATTCTCATGTTTTATCATTTCAACTCCCTCTGCTCTCTTCTTCCTACATGCGTGCACATTCACAGATGGATACAAACAATATTGCCATTAAAACTCCCAAGTTTATTCACAGAAAAGCACGTAATAAGTAAAAAATGAGCGTACTGGCTCCCCTGCTGCCTGCAGGCAGCTCTCCCCTGCCTGCTCCTCCGCGGGGGCACGGCGCCGGCTCGCTCTTGCTCACAGGAAGGGAACTCGTGGGAAGTCACCCTGTACCAGCAGCTGGGCCGTAGCACGCACCCTCCTCCCACCCCAAAGCCCTTTGCAGATGATCCCGGCTAAAGGAAGGGGGATGTCCCACCTCCTGGGGCTGCTCGGTGTCCCCATGCCCCGCCGTGGAGCAAGCGTGTGGGCACGGCATGGCACGGCACAGCACAGCATGCCTGGTGTGGGGTGCAGCCCCTGTTTGGTGCAGCAGCCCCTGCCAAAGCTTGCCATGCTCAGCCCTGTGGTCACGGGCACCTTGGGGGGACACACGCCAGCAAGGGTGGCGCTGGGCAGGTAGTGTTTGAGCCAGGGAAATAGAGGTATATGCGAATTCAGAGCAAGTCAAGAATAGAGATTAAGGTGCTTCTCTCTACATAGAGAGATTTCCTGTCTGAGAGATGAAATAGGCATTTCCAGCAAGCAGCTGAGATATTGACAGCAGAGGAGTTGCATTGGCCTGGCTTCATCGGAGCAGCGGTCAAGAGCTCCCTTTCGCCCCGTGCAGAGCCAGCAAGGAGCCTGCAGAGCCTGGGGAAATGCCCAGGGCTCATTTCACTAACCCAGGGGTACATTTACATGGCACATACAGGAGCAAGCCCAATCACTAACTTTGTGCCCACACAAGTGGCCCCAAGAGCGAGAGCTAAGAGCTTGCTCCAGCCTTCTCTAGCACCACTTAGAGCAGCAAGACCATGCAGCGCTGCTCAGAGGAGAAGCAACTTCTGCAGAGCCCATGGGCAGACCCATGCAAAACCAACACCAGGGCCAGGCTGGAGCTCCAGGACCCCAAGAGCAAAGTGCTCAGAGCCACCTGCACCCATGGGTTCTGCAGCACCCGGTAGGTCCAGCAGGCTTTGCTAGAGATACAGCTGAGCTTTGCCAAACAACCACAGACCAACCAGGACAAATCCCAGGGTCAGTGCATGGCACCTCCCACGCTCGAGCAGACCCCAGTACTCACCCCAGGCAGAGGCTGCCGGCACAGGGCTGCTCACTCACTGTCACAGCCACTTGGGTCACCTCTTCCATGTGCACGTGGCAGCAGGTGCCACCAGTAGAAGTCATCTCATAGGAGCACACGGTGGTCCACCATGCACAGGCAGGCAAAGGAATGCTGCCTCACAGCAGCAGAGGCACGGATCCAGCCTGGGAAAACACTTTTTGCTCTGGGTGTAAAGTTGGGCAGAAAGACTTTGGTGTCTCTCCAGGACAGACTCCTGCTCCAGGGGAGCTGTAGGACAGCACAACTCCTTGCAGCACCAGCAAAATACTTCCCATGGTCCAGCTCTTTTAAGCAAAGGCTGCTAATTAGCACCTGCAGCCTAATGAGCTCATTTATCTTTGAACTCACAGCTGACAGCATACTCCTGCTACAGCACCAATATGGACCACCAAGGTGCTGGGGTGCTCCCTCAGCAGCCCTGGGGACAGGGACATGGGGGGCAGAGGGAGGCGAAGCAGCCCAGGGTGCCCGAGCCGGAGGGAAAGACCCTGCCTGGTGCATCCCCTGGGAGAGGGCAGGATTTGGGGCCAGCTCTGGCTCTGGCAGCTGCTGGGCTGGATCAGACCCAGGTGGCTCCAGCCCAGCCGGGGCTGAGCACATGGACATCCAGAGCTCGTGATGTGCGCCCATGCTTCAGCAAAGCCGACCAAAACCTCCCTGTTTGAGCTCTCCCACCGGCTCTCGCCTACCAACAACCGCAGCAGAAGGTGATGAAAATAAGCAGGGAAGGAGAATAAGGGACAAAACTGGTACGAAGCGGCAGCGAGAGACTTTTTCTCAGCAGTGTTTGGCTGAGAGGTGCGCTGCACACGGCTGTGCTTCCAGCGTGAGTCACCCCGCAGAAGCGGGCTCTGCGTCGCCAGCCCCAAACCCACGTTTCCAACGGGACCCTGCTGACATTTGCCAGAAAATTAACCCGGAGCTGCACAAAACGTGTGCAGCATGTGTGGGCGGGCCGGGAGCGCTTCTGGCACCGGAGAAGGGTCAAACAGCCTCTTAAAAACTGCCAGGAGAGGCGAGAGTGATGCACTTTCCCCATGTGTTATGCACGAAGGGTCGCCTTCCCTCATTCCCCGGTTTGGCCGTGGGGCTGCAGGCAGTAGGACCAAAACTCCCCCCTCCTGGGCAGAAAAAGCCTGTGTTTAAATAAGCATTTAGAAAATAAACATAGCTGCTAGCAATGATCCTCAGAAACTTTTATTTTTTGGGGTGTGAAGTATTGCCCAGCCAACGTGCCCAGAGCACTGCAGAAACCCCACACCTGCCCAGAGTCAGTGCTCGGAGGGCAGAGGCTTCCATGCTTTGTCTGGGTAAACTGAGGCACGGGAGGGCGCAGACGGCCAAGCACCCCAGCGGCTTCCATCCCCATGAGTCTCAAGGTCAGCGATTACCGCGTGTACAATACAGCTGAGCTCTGGCAGAGCTGGTGAAGCTACTGGTCGCTGGAAACACACCCTGCCGTCCCAACTCCTTGGTCACGCTTTGTGGCTTTCCTGGGCAGTGCTCTGTTCGCTTTTATTTATTTTGTTCAAAAATATTTGTAAAAAGCTCTAGGAACGTAAATGGCTTTATAGCCACTGTGCCAGGCACACGGCTCTGGTCGGCGTCGCGGTGCCATCGCTGCCAGAGCTCTGCCTGGTGTGTCCTGTGCATCGTGTGCTGTCCTGTCCCAGGCGATGCTGTCACAGCCTGTGTCCGTGCTGGCACGCTGCTGGGGTGCCTGTCTCCTGCGAGGGCTCAGCACCCCAACCGATTAACGCATGGGCAGTTAGCCTTGATGCTGCAAGCCCTGTCCTCCTGCGGCTAAAATAAGGGGTGATGGGGGAGAGCACTATGGGTTTTGATAAAAATATGTAATTATTTCATGGCTTTGGTGGAAATTGGTGACTTTGTGCACCTTCTCCCACCCCTGGTCCTGCACGGAGTCACGCTGTTGGGTTTGGCACTGCAGCTGGCTCAGCCCCAGCCCAGCACCCCTCTGTGCCACTGGCACAGGCTTCGGCTGATGTGGGGTGCCTGAGCCGGGTGGGATTTGGGCTGTGCCGGATCAGTGCTCCGGGGCTGGACGGGGTGGGGGGGACAACGTGGGGAGACCCTCGGGAGGGGCAGCGAGCCCTCCCCAGGAGGGGCAGCAAGCCCTCCCCAGGGTGCCTGGGGCAGCACCCCGGCAAGTCTCGCTGGGGGGCCGGGCTGGGCGGGATCGCTTTTGCAAAGGTCCCGGAGCAGAGGGGGACCGGGGGTGCTGTGTGCCCG
>NW_009189541.1:0-217 GCF_000690835.1 Fulmarus glacialis
CAAGGGATGGATGGCATCATGGGTCCCCGTGTAAGGGGTGTCCCCCTGGGCGTGGGTCCCCATGCAAGGGGTGCCATCAGGGTGCGGGTCCCTATGCGAGGGGCGGCATTAGGGTGCATGTCCCCATGCGAAGGGTGTCCCCAGGACGTGGGTCCATGTGCAAGAGGTGGCCCCAATGTGCAGGTCCCCGTGCAAGGGGTGTCCCCCCCCAGGGCGA
>NW_009189541.1:560-4374 GCF_000690835.1 Fulmarus glacialis
TACCCAGGCGGTGGGTCCCCAAGGAAGGGGAAGTCCCCATGTGAGGGGTGTCCCCAGGGTACAGGTCCCCATGTGAGGGGGTGTCCCCAGGCTGTGGGTCCCCAAGCAAGGGGAGGTCCCCATGCGAGGGGTGTCCCCAGGGTGGGGGTCCCCGTGCAAGGGGTGGCAGCCCCTGCTGACGCAGCCACCATGGCAGCACAGTGCTCCTGAAGCACTACAAGGTGAACCACGTGGACCAGGGCTACGTCATCGATGTGGACGCACCAGTGAGTGACGAGGGACAGAGCTGGGCTGGCCCTGGGGACAGGGACACCCACCTGAGCCCCTGGGACGGGCCCTACAAGGGCTGAGACACCAGGGCTGGGATTCAAGGGATTGAGACCCCCAGCAGTTAGGACACTTGGGGCCTGGGACCCACAAGGACTGGCACCCAAGGGACGGGCACCCATGGGGTCTGACAACTCCAAGGCCGGGCATCCCAGGACCTGGGCCCCCCAGGGAGCTGGGACTCCCCCCCCAGTGCAAGGAACCCTGGGAACTGGGACCCCTAAAGGGCTGGGACCCCTAAAGGGCTGGGACTCAAGGGACTGGGACCCCCAAGGGCTGAGACCCCCAAGGGACTGGGACCCTGGGGGGACTGGGACCCCCAAAGTGCTGGGACCCCTAAGGGCTGGGACACCCAAGTATCTGGACCTGCCAAGGCTAGGATCCCTGGGAACTGGGACACCCAAGGCTGGGACCCCTAATGGGGTGGGACTGAAGGGGGTGGGACCCAAGGCACTGGGACCCCAAAAGGACAGGGACCCCCAAAGTGCTGGGAGACAAAGGACTGGGGCCCCTAAGGGACTGGGACACCCCAAAGGGCTGGGACCCTCCCCAAGGCCCAGGAGCTGTGGGCAGGGAATGGGGGACTATAGGGGAGACCAGTGGGGGTCCCCAAGTGACACCACGTCCCCCCCAGCATCGCTGCTCCTCGCTGCCCGAGGTGGTGCAGTACTTCATGGAGAGCAGCAAGGGCAGCCTGCAGCCCCTGCACTGGGAGTACAGCCCGCGGCTGGGTGGGCACGGGGGGCTACAGGGGTGCTACGGGGTCTGGAGGGGTCTTGCAGCACAGTGTTGGGAGCAGTTATGGGTGGCTGGGGTGGTGGAGGGCATCTGGGGAGGTGTCTTTGGGGTGCTTGGAGGGGATTGCTGGTGAGTTGCATGAGTGTTGGGGTGCTGCGGGGTGGTATTGGGGGGGAGCAGAGCTGCTGGGGTGTTGCAGGCTGGCACCACTATGGGGTTAGGGTTAGGGTTTTGGGTTAGGGTTAGGGGTTAGGGTTAGGGTTAGGTTTAGCAAATCATAGCAAGGATCTGATGAACTTGAGAGTAATTTTCTTCTCTGTAGTAAAAGTTCATTGTGGAATTGAAATGGGTCTGTCAGTGGAAGAGAAAAAATGATGGCAGAAATCTATGGATAGACCAATTAGAAAAGTTGGATGCTTACACTGGAGGACTTTTTACAGACTACAACCCCTCGCCTGCAGTGAATCACATTGTATCTGTGGCTGGCTGGGGCGCAGAAAATGGAACAGAATTGAAATGTAAAAAATGATATTGGAAAACTTATTGGAGTCAGCAATGAACCAATTTAAACATGAAAATTATTAAAAACAAAAACTACAGGCAGTAATGTATCCCTATTGGAATCACAGTAAAAACTGAAATAACAAATGAAAGTACAAAGCTAAGTGGGTGTTGTTAATGCCTATGGTTAAAGATTGCTGATCAGGGCGAGGGGGCGGGAATTGTTACAGGCATTGACAGCTCTCTCTAGGGTACTATTGCAGCAATAACTTTTGTATGTGATAATTCAAATGAGTATTAGTCATCAGAGGGAGAGTTGTCAATACCTATAGATAAATGTAGCTATTGACAGGTTAAAAGAAAGCACGTGTATTACTGGCTCCTAAGTATATTTAAAGTATTTGTTGTTGCGTAAAGCTTTTTTTTCTTAATGACTGATTTTAAAGAAATGTAGAGTACTACTTGGGCATAAATGATGTCCAATCAAAACACTGATGTTAATAAGACACTAGCAGGCATGAATTGTGTCTGAGTAGTAGTATAAGAAAAATATCAAACTAGGCAGTAAAGATGGAATGCTAATATGGCTGTGTTTAATGACCATAACTGCAGCAAGAGCTAATTATGGTAGCTAAACCACTCCTTAATAGGGTTCTAAGGTATCTTACAATAAAGTGATTGCAATAAAGTTTTAACAAAGTTTTGTTTGTTCTGTTTTGTCTCTCCTGTGGGTTTTTTTGTCTGTGTTTGTCTCTGGGTTTTTTGTTCTCTGTCTGTGGGGTTTTTTTTGTGTCTGTCTTATGTCTAGATTTTTTTTGTGTCTCTCTCTGTTTTTTTGTCTTTGATTTTGTTGTCTCTCTCTGGTTTTGTCTTTGATTTTTTTTTTTTTGGGGGGGGGGGGGGGGGAAGTTTCCTGTGTTGGTTAGAGGAGGGAGTTTCCTTTCTTTGGGGGTTGTGGGGTTTTTTGCAGGCATCGGTTTTGGTCTTGCTCTTTGGGGGTTGTGGGATTTTTTGGGCACATCAGTCTCAGTCTTTGGGCTTGTGGGTTTTTTTGTGTGTGTGTTTGCTATTTAAAATGTAAATAGCAGCAGTAGAAAATGGCACACTCCCTGGGAGTAACTAATGCAAATAGATTTAAAAATATAGTATTTTTTAAAAATTACTCCCAGGGAGTGTGCCATTTTCTACTGCTGCTATTTACATTTTAAATAGCAAACACACACACAAAAAAACCCACAAGCCCAAAGACTGAGAGTAATCTCTGATTAGAATAATCAAAACAAAAGATTATTATAAGCATTCATTACTCCCACTTAGAATACTAATTAACTAGACACTATGCAAAATAACAAATTATGCAAATTAGATGGAATTTTTTTTTTCCGCACGGCACACAGCACACAAAGAGGTACAAATTAAATGCACCATTTAAAAAAAAAACCCTATGTCTGCATACAGACAGAGGACTTCCGGACCATAGAGAGGAAGCCCGGGACCATCGAGTATATCACCGGAAGTTGCTCTCTATGGTCCAGAAGTCCTTCAACAATGCCGGAACTCCTTCAGCGACACCGGAAGTGACCCTAATTACACCGGAACTGCCCTTTTATCACCATAAAACAACTCCAAAGGGCTGCAGCTTCAGGGGATGGTGCTGTTGGCGCATGTCTGCCTGAGCATGCCGATGAGCTGCAAGGATGTTTCCAACTGACAGGTTGACGGTCAGTTGGAGTCAGGCCCCATCAGGGCAGCTCCGAGGGATTCTCTGAGTGCTGGCGGAGAGGAAGTGGGAAGAGGCACAGGAGATGGCTGCCCCTACCCCTCCAGATACCTGGGTGCCTCCCCAACTCAACAAAACTCTTCCAGCCCTGCTCACCCCATGCAGCTGCCCACAGCTCCAGCACCTCCCGACAGGTTGACGGTCAGTTGGAGTCAGGCCCCATCAGGGCAGCTCCGAGGGATTCTCTGAGTGCTGGCGGAGAGGAAGTGGGAAGAGGCACAGGAGATGGCTGCCCCTACCCCTCCAGATACCTGGGTGCCTCCCCAACTCAACAAAACTCTTCCAGCCCTGCTCACCCCATGCAGCTGCCCACAGCTCCAGCACCTCCCCTGAAGCCTGTCCTGTAGCCACAGACTGCCCCCAAACCCTGTCCTCACGGCAGCAAGCCGGCCCTTGCACATGCTTTATTCTCCATAAATGCAGGTTACGTTAGCATCAGTTCAGGGCAAGAGCGGTGTCTTCAGCAGC
>NW_009189541.1:4503-7163 GCF_000690835.1 Fulmarus glacialis
GGGTGAGGAGGGATCCCTCTTAGTGTAGTCCTTAGCAGATCCAATCACCAACGTGCACCGCAGGGCCTGTGTGCGTAACCAAAAGCACAGTACGGCCATGTAGTATGTGCACGTGTGAGGCTATGTATCTGGGAGGCCTCGTATTGTAAGAGCTGTAAGCCACCACTCTACTCTTTTAGGTGGATGACAGTCAAGTGACCAGAGCTACAGAGCAGGAAGGGAGGAGGGGAGAGAGAGAGAAAAAGATGTGTCCGAACCGTCAAATTCTCCCAGCAGCTCCAAGAGCGGGAACCCTGGACCCTTGGGGCCATGACATCCCTCTTCTGCATCCCGGTCCCTCCCTGCCGCCCACTTCTCTTTCTCTCACTGCTGTCATTTTTCCTCTTCACTGTACCTCTCCCTCTCTTGTTCTCCAAGTCCCCCTCTTTCTCTGTCATTCTACCCCTCTGTTTCCTTTTTCTGTCTGTGCTTCTGTCCTGTTCCCTGTCCCTCTTTTTTTCATCCTCTGTCTCTGTCCTGCAGCCCATCACTATTTTTGTCTTTCTCCATATATCTTTCTGTCTTCCTAAGCCAATTTTTAAAATTCTTCCCCATCTGCGCTTTAGCCCTTCACAATTCCCACCCCCACCATCTCTCTGTGTCTGGCTCCGTGTCCCTGTTCTTAAATTCCTCTCTCTCTGCCCTGTATTCTAGATACACTTCTTTCTTATATTCTCTTGTTCCAGGTCCCTGTCCCTATGTTTTAATTTCTTCCATAGCCCATTTTTGTCTTCATTGTTCTCTCTCTGTCTGGCTCCCTGTCCCTATTCTTTAATTCCTCTGTCTCTCCCCTTCAGCTCATCGAGTTTTTTTGGTATTTCTGTTTCTCTCTGTCTACCTCACTGTCCCTTTTTTAATTCCTCCCTCTCTGCCCTGTGACCCATCACTATTCTTTGTTTTTCTCCATCTCTCTCAGTCTGGTTCCTTGTTGTTTCCTCCTCTCTCGCCTGTAGCCCATTGCTGTTTTTTTCCCTCTGTGCCCCTCTCTCTGTGGCTCCCTTTCCCTATTTTTCAATCCCCCTTCTCTGCCCTGTAGGCGATCTCTGTTGTATTGGGTTTGCGTGGCAAGGTTTTGTTAGCTGGGGTGGTGGGGGCAGGGGCTGCAGGGGTGGGTTCTGTGAGAGGACACCAGGAGTTGCCCCCATGTTGGGCACAGCCAGTTCTGGCTCCAAGACGGATCTGCTGCTGGTCAAAGCTGAGCCCTTCAGCAACGCTGGTAGTGCCTCTGTGATGGACATGTAAGAAGGGCTAAAAAATGCTGCGCAGAAGCTGTGATAGAGAAAATGTGTGTGAAACAGCCCTGCAGACACCAAGGTCAGTGACGAAGGAGGGGGAGGAGGTACTCCAGGCACTGGAGCAGAGATTCCCCTGCAGCCTGTGGTGAAGACCACGGAGACCCCCCTGCAGCCTGTGGAGGTCCATGGTGGAGCAGACATGCACCTGCAGCCCGTGGAGGACCCCAGGCTGCAGCAGGTGGATGTGCCTGAAGGAAGCTGTGACCCTGTGGAGAGCTCACAATGAAGCAGGCTCCTGTCAGCACCTGTGGTCCCAAGGAGAGGAGCTCACACTGGAGCAGGCTCCTGCAAGGACCTGTGGCCCCATGGGAGGGACCCCACACTGGACCAGAAAAAGAGCGTGAGGAGGAAGGAGCAGCAGAGACAACATGTGATGAACTGACTGCAACCCCCGCTCAATGTTCCTCTGTGCTGCTTGGGGGGAGGAGCTAGAGAAGTCAGGAGTGAAGATGAGCCCAGGAAAAAAGAATGGGGTGGGGGGAAGGGGTTGGTTTGTTCTTATGTCTCATTATCCTACTCTGATTTTGATTGACTAAATTAAATTAATTTCCTCAAGTTGAGCCTGTTTTGCCTGTGGCAGTAATTGGTGATTTCTTTGCCTTTATCTCAACCTACAAGCTTTTTTGTTGTATTTTCTTCCCCGTCTTGTTGAGGAGGGGGAGTGATAGAGTGGTTTGGCAGGCGGCCAGGCACAGTCAACCCACCACAGTTTCCTTCTATCAGGGTCTGTGTCCCTATTTTTTAATTCTTGCCTATGTTTCTTGTACCCCATCGCTTTTGAAACTTTCTTTCTCCCTCTCCATCTTTATCTTTTTAATTTTTGCATATGTTCCTCAAACCCCGTCGCTTTTTAAATTTTCTTGCTTCCTTTCCCTCTCTCTGTGTCCCTGACCTAATTTTAATTTCTTGCCGGTGTTTCTTGCACCCTGTCGCTTTTCAAATTTTCTTTGTATGGCTCCCTTTATGCAGCTCCATGTACCTATTTTTTTAATTCTTGTCTATGATTCTTGTATCCTGTTGCTTTCAAAATTTTCATTCTATGTCTCCCTCTATCCATCCCCCTGTCTATAATTCTTAATTCTTCCCTCTGTCCTGTACCCTGTCACTTGTTACACTTTCTTTCTACATCTCCCTCTTTCTGTCTCCCTGTCCCTATTTGTTAGTTCTTGCCTATGTTTCTTATACCCTGTCGCTTTTCGAAGTTTTCTTTCTACGTCTACTTCTATCTGTCTCCCTGTTTCTATTTTTTATTTCTTGCCTATGTTTCTTTTCCCCTATCACTTTAGAATTTTTCCCCGTCCCTTGTCTTGTCTCTGTCTTGTTGTC
>NW_009189542.1:0-3797 GCF_000690835.1 Fulmarus glacialis
AGACTCCCAGCAGGATATCTGCCTTGTGGAGTGAAGCAACTGCCTCCATGAGTCATAAACTTTACCAATCTCTTACATCAATAACTCTTGTCAGAAGTTAAAGGCAACCAGTTGATGAAGCTACTTCCAAAAAATATGGATGGATTAAACACTTTCCAAAGCACCAGTTCCAGTATGATAAGGTCTGACTGCTTTGAATGACCCAGAAGGTTGTCCTAGCCTGGGGTCAGACCCACTGTTTTGATTTGGTGCATGATATTTTATTGTCTGGTTTAAGAAACAGCTTAGGTGCTTTTCACCTGGCAAGGCTGAAATAGCCAATGCAACTTATGTAAGGGGAAAGCCACCACAAGTATTTCCACTTGGAAAGGCAGGAGCTGTGCAAACGATACCACAGCCAACTTCCCACAAGCAAATTGTGCCCACGAACACAGATATGGCACGTGCCCCGTGCCCTGCAATAAACGCAAATGCAAAAACATGTATATAAAGGCAAAGCCACGCTTCTCATAAATGGTGACCTTGGGGACAGTCACGGGCATGGCCCTGCCCTAATCCTCTCTGCCCCCATCCGCCTGCAGGTGACATGGTGGGGTAAGGGCTGGGCACCAGCGCTGTATGAACTGTCCCTGTCCCCCCGTATGCCTCCGGCCTCTCTGGGACATCACTGGCACCGCTACAATGGGACTCCTGCCCCAGCTGGTGTTGGGGTTCCTGCCTCTGAACAGGGCTCCTATGCCCCTTGTAGCCTCCCACTAAAATATGGCCAAAGCTCTCAAGTCCTTCCCTGCTGGGACTTCTGGATGTGCAGGCAGGACAGGGTCATTCGAACCAGCATCAGACTGGAAAATCTTGGGAATCCTTCTGTTTCCATTCTCAAGTCCAATGCATATTCAAATTGGGTGGAATGGGGTCAGAGTAGTTGTTTAATGATTAAATCTATAATTCAGTGGCTACAGTTTGCTCCTACAAGGAAACTCCAGGCTTGAGGAGGTTGTTTTCTTGCTTGCTGCCCCCAAGGAACACATATGCGTGCTAGAGAGCCAAGGTTTATGGGGAGAGGTAATATCTTTTATGAGACCAACTATTAGAGTTGGGGGAAAAATACACAAGCAAATAAGCCATTCTTTAGGTCTGAAACAGAGGTTGCAAACTGCAGTAAAAGCATGTTGGGAAGATATGCTCTGGGATGAAGTTATTATATTATCAATTAGACGATATGAGAGGAAAGGACAACTAGCACCTCTGGAGCAGCAAGCGGCCCCAGCACGGGGAGCCACACAGAGTTCACTTGCTCCCATGGGACAGCAATGAGAGAAACAAAGACAGTTGGACAGGAGTGAAAGTTAGCAGGAGCGGAATGAAAATTACAAAATGTCGTAAACCAACCCCTCTCTGTTGGGTTCCTGCTCTGTAGTATCTCCTAGAATGAGGAATTTTCATTTGCAGGTTTTCTCTTCAGTTTGTTTTGTAAATCTGCTTGGAAAATGAGAATGTCAGAACAGACAATTTTTCTGAAGAAAAAAAAAAAATTCATCCTGTGATAATGGTGTTTCTGTACCTCCTTGATTGCCTGAAGGAATTAATTTTGGTGTATAGGGCTCATTGAGTCTCACTCACACTATTTCCACAGACCCATCTGGTGCCCTGGATAAAGCCTACTACAGTACTGATACCTATCTGCAGGATGCTCACGCTGTGGAAAAATAAACTGGACTACAAAAAGACTACACACTACCACTACATAAATGAAAATTGTGTGCTTATCACAAAAATATCAAAATAATTAAGAGAAAGACCTTCTTTTTTTTTTTTTTTTTTTTTTTTTGGCTTAGCATTCACAGGTTGAATCAGTGAAAAATAATTTACTTATGATCTGCAGATTAGCTTTTTTATCTTTTCTGCTTTGCCTAATACATTCAAAATTATTGTGGACACCATCATAAATAAGTCCAAAACATCTTTTAGTTTGTAATCCTTTTTATGGAAGATGAATGTCCCATTTTACTCTCCTCCATTCCAAAGCAGAAATACATTAAGTACACTCCTTGCCATTTCTAAACAGAAGGAGCCCAGAACACCTTTGTGAACATGAAATAATTGCTAAAATACCAACCACTACATATCTCAGCAGACTGCGCCTACTCTGGCTACCAGCTTTCTGCATCTCGACCTCTGGAGGAAGAATAAAAATGTTTGGAAACACATAGAGCAGGCAAGAAAATTATTATCTTGGATTACAGAAACTTTACCAAGTCTAGGCTAAGGTAAGGATTCAACCTTGTTTTGTTTGATCCAGTGGACATTAAATGCCACCTTTCCTCTGACCCCAGCGACTTCCAGCTCAGACCCATCACCTCATTAAGACGTTTCCAGCATTTCCGTGAGTCCAGCTGCTATGGGTAGAGCTGTCCATACCGAACGACCACTACCCGTACCTAACTCTCTTAGCTATAAGATACATTCAAAGAGAATTACAGACTGTGTTTATTACAACAGCTAACAAGGACAACAAAGAAAGCATAACATCAAGACAGAGCACACTTTTCCAAAAACATTTTGCCTCTGCTAACATGCATCTGGTTCATAGATAGCAAACTATTAGTCTGATGTACCTGAACTGACACTCCCACTTCTTTTAATTTCTCCTCTAATTGTAAGAGTTGCTGGGTGCAATGTGCCCCATGCAGCTGCACACTGAGAGCCTCTTTCAGCGAGAGCCATCTCCTTTCACAGCAAGCACCGAGGATGCTGGTGGCTCTCAGACATGCCCAGGCTCTGGGCTGGAGATAGTCGGGGCACTAGTACCTCTGTTCTCCACTCTCTTAGTTGCTTAAAGCCCAATCACCTCTGCCCATCAAACGACTTTAAAGGGACTGTTATTGAAGATCTAAAATCAGGCTGTATTTTGGTTGACATCACTTACCCTCCTCTGAAAGACAACATTTTCCTTGGCAGGTGATAAACACCACCTCCCACATTCTACCGTAGATGCTGCTAATTAAACCACAGTGAAATTCAGATAATTAGCAACCTTTTCTAACACGGCAGGTTACTTATTCTAAACCTTTTTCCAGATGAAATAATATTTAAGATTTTTTTTTTTAAATCTACTATTTTCCATGCTCTCAAAATTATTTTCTGTTCTAATAGGAAGAAAAAAAACAAACAACAAAACAGAACAAATTATATAGGATCCTGAAAGCAGGGCAAGCATTCATCACCAGTGTTTGTTAGCATTTGCATTGTTTGACCATGTGAATGCTGCAAAGAGTATGTTCAATCTCTCTAGCAAAGACAGTGCCTCAGATTATAATGATTTGGCATTTTTATTCCATTTAAAAAACAAAAGTAGATTTGTAAAACCAATTCAATGCCTGTATACCTTTGGTGGATGCTCTTTTTAACTTTCAGCAATGTATTACATTACCAACATTTGGTACACAGTGAATTATCTAATACTTAAGTACACATTGCTGATGTTTGTGTGAAAGAAGATTTGTTTATATTTAGGGTTAATACAGGGATGGCATAATTACTGGGATGGAGGCATGCCTATCCCATAGGAGATACTGCACATCCACCAAATCCTTCCCTTGCCCTGCTGGCTGAAACCTCTGCCCACACAGACGTGAGTAAGTGCACTGCCCCACCTGCCCACTCACTCCAAAATATTTATGCTATTGTTCAAAACAGTTTTTATATAGAGAATATAAAAACCTCCATTCCCTTTTTCTCCTGACTTGCAGCCATAGCTGTCCCCCTCCATCCCCTTCCCATCACTCTCTGCCATGTTC
>NW_009189542.1:3812-29496 GCF_000690835.1 Fulmarus glacialis
GATGCAAGCACGGCAGGGTTGCCAAAGCTGCTCTGCTGAGGGACCACAGCTGACCCTCACTCATTACACTGCAATTCATCTGGGAACTGGGGGGCACGGTTGCAACTTTTGCCCTCTGCTGCCTACAGCCTTTAAGCACCCCTAATTACTGTTAGTCAGCTGTTCTCCCCCTTCTTCCTCCCCTGCACACCTCTAATCACACTTCTCCCTCATCAAGCTGGGAGCTCTGCAGGGGCTAACCCTGAAAAATTTTACAGTAAAGGCAGCTTTTATTGTAGTGGCAATTACAGAAAGAGAAAAAGCAATTTAGTCTTTTATGGTGCTCACAGTTTCATTAATGCCATACACTTTCAGCTGACTTGAGTTGTTATGCATTAACTCAAAAAGGCATGGTACACAAACACTGCTAAAATAAAAAATAACATAAGACAGGGCAAACTTTAACTCTTCAAATACAGGCTTAATTCCTCAAATACCAATAATGCTTTTATATAACAGCTTTATTAGCGCCGTCAGCTTCAGGCCAAAGTTACTAGGAAGTAAACTGCTCAAACAAGGCTGCAGAAACAAGACAGAAATGTTTAAACAATCTGCAAAGAATTCCTTACTCCTTTTGTGGTGTGCTGGGGAACTCTGCTCCCAGCGCTTGCTACACCTTGTGTGACGACAAGAGGAACTTAGGTAAAAGGCAACGTGCTGCAGCAGTAGCGGTTACATAGCAGTATAAATCTTTCAATGCTACCTACGCAGCCCGTGCTTCCCCTCTGCTGGGAACAGCAACCAGGAAAACAGCAGCCACTTCACCATTTTTCATGCACCCGCTATGTTTCTGAATATCAGCCTCCTCCTTTCCAGCTTTCTAGTAAGGGATTTCTTTAGCCACAGAGAGGAAAAAGGCCCACTGTACTCAGCCTTTCTGGAGCATCCTGCACTAACAGCCCATGGAGGCTCACCAGCCTAACATCGTCTAAGCATAACACTGCTTTCCTTTGCTGAACACTAAGACCTGTTACGGAAGGCCAAGAACCAGCTGTGTTGCTTCCTGATCACAGCAGCTTCACAAAGCTATCAGTGGTGTCCTGAGACAGCTGGTACTTACCATCCAGGAGGCAAGCATCATGCTGATGACATGTCCATTCCATTTGCCTTGGTGGCCAGTTGAATCAGCTGAACAGCAGCAAGGACTCTCATTGCCATGGGACATGCCTGGTGGTCGGTGGTGCTCTAATCTGTTCAGAAGTAGACTTCCATAATCTGGGTTTCTGCTGACATTGTGCAGCGTTGCATGCCTCCAGCACTATCTTGTCCTGTTGGTCATTACCATTTGTCTGGCATTAAAAACGTCATTCCCTCAAAGAAAACTGTTCCAATGACAGGCTGGAAAAAGGTCTAGTCAGTGCTTCCTCTTCCCTTCCTTCCCATCAGGTATGGATCAAAGCTCTCCACACAAGTTGAGAAATGTTACCGGCATTCTGCTGGTATTATAACCATGTTATAATGTTATAACCACCATGTTATAATCACTGATCGCTGCAAAGTGATTAGTATCATTTTATCGTTGGCCTGCAAAAAAGCACAGAGGATAGACTGAACTAAGAGTAATTACAGGAGTTATTCTTGTTGAGCCTCAGCCCCAAAATTCCAGAATTTGGAATTGTGTGGGAAGAGTCGCTGGCGTTGCAGTGCCCAGCATGCGAGCAGATGCCAAGCACTTATACTGAGGCTTTCCAAATATTTCTGGGCAGTGCAGTCACAAATAAAAAATTAACTTTGTTACCCTGTGGGATCAGGATGTGTACGAACAACTTACAAAGCAGTTCTCGCCTATCACTTAACATGGTTACATAAAACCCGCATTAGATTAAGGGCATGACTACATGGCTATGCTTTAAATAAAGCTTGTACCATATATCTATGTCTATGGGTTTTTCTACAAAAGATTTTTCAGGAAAGTTAAGGTAAATCAACTAAACCTATGATGATAATGCATGTAGGTTAAAATGCATTAAATTCCTGCGTGGATATTCTTAGTGAGAGGTAAAGTGGTCTGACTTTACTGTGAAAGAGGATTAAGCTACCATGAACTAAGGCCATCTTCCTTTTGAATTAGATCATCCACAGAGGAACTTAAAGCACTATAGGTTTGGTGCACTTACTTCACGTTTGTCTGAATTTTCCTACAAGCCTTGGTTAAACAAAAATCTCCCCTACTGTATTTCTGGCTGATATTAAACCACATTACCAGTTCATTTGGTTTACAAATGTCCTGTAAAAAACAGCTAAAGCTGTTTTGCAAATAGCAGAACCAGAGCCATCCCTTTGTACTGCAGAGGAAAACAGCAGCAGCAGGCGCAGAACATGGGACACCTGACAGGATCACCAACTTCAGCGCTCGTACTAAGCTATTGCTAATATTGAAAAGCAAACAAACAAAGAAACAAAACTTGAATTCAGTGTTACATCCCATCTGAAAACATTTCCTTAGACATGAAAAGACAGACAAACAAGGCAGTCTCGTGGGACAAGGTTGTGATGGAAAGCATCTGGCAACTTTGTCCTCCAGAAGCCTGAGCTGGGCAGGCACAGCCCTGGGGTACCCCTTGTCATGGAACAGAGGACACGTTTTTAGAGGTTAAATAAGATGCACTCTGAAATTTACCCATCCCAGACTCACAGATGAAATGCTAACTAATGAACAAGGAAGAGCAAATACTTTCTCGGTCTGATACTGACTCAGGTGTTAGTTTATCGGAATGTTAAATTTTACACTTGACTAAAAGGAAATTGATACAATTCACATTCCCAAGTATTGGCAGGTAATTGAGGTGTGGCAAATAGAAGTGCAAAGAAAATAAAGCAAAACCGTATTAAACAAATATTCCTCTCGATCGTTAAAAAGCAGTTTGGCTTCAAATGTGTCAGGGAACAGAGAGCACTAACTATGATACAAAAAAAGCAACGCGTTTTTTAAATATTGTCTTTATCCATTTTTCTCCACATCAGATATAGGCATATATCTGTAATACATATTTTGCACTAACCTATCTATTGCTATTCCCTACAGATCTGAGCTACTAACATTGACAGTGGGCAAGTTTAAGAGAAATCTAACATAGACAGATGTTGAGCTTCTGTACGTCATTTTTTATTATTTCTTTGTTATTCCTCGACCTTCCCAAAAAGGAGAAGAAAGGATCTGCCTACCGAAACAAGGCGGTAGCTGCCAGGCCCACTGCTGGCCTCACACCTGCAATCCAGATGTCAGCTACGGCAGCAGCTCAGAGCGCCCGGTGCAGAAGCAGCAGCTCTGCTGCCAGTGGTCCCGCAGGAGAGCTCTAGAAACTGCTGTTGCTTTGACTCCAAGCAGGTTACAATTGCCTCCTTCATGCATCTCCAAATGACCAGTGTCAAAACTAGGTTCATGTAGAGTAGACTTTTACACCATTCACCGATGAAAACTTGGGACCGTGTCTCTGGTCTCTGTGATGGTACAGTAATCTACATCAGGTTAAATAAGAGCCAGATCTGAGAAGAGAGTCTGGCATGAATTCAACAAAGACAATTAAACTGGAAGCAAAAGACTATGTATTGTTCATGAACTAGGGAATATACTACACTCACATGTGCTAGTAGTTTTAAAATTGCTCAATCATCCCCTACAAGAAAACAGGAGATTCAGATCATTTTTCTTACAGGTCTCTCCTTCATCAATGCACAAGCCACCCCAGAAAAAGCACCCCAACAACTCCCACAAATATAAGACCTTTCATACTAACTTATAACACAGATTTTTACTTGCTTTTTACACCCAGCGTGCTGGAATTGCAGTGTTGTGTTAAATCATTACTTTATTATTTAAAACTTAAAGATTTATTTAAGCCCTAGTTGAAAAATTCCCTGTGCAAGGAGTTTGGAGAGCAAACTGTCAGCCTGAAACTCCCAGCCCTGTCACCTTGTGTCTCTATCTGACCTGGCTTGAATCTCCTTCCATGCCCACAGAGCCCCTCTGCGTCCCACCACCCTGCAGCCAGTTATCCCGAGGGACAGTGCAAGAGCTCTGCCCATAAGGGGATGGCTCCTTCTCCAGGCTGTCCCTGCTGCTGGGGACACTGCAAGCCGCAAGGGTTCCCATCCCCTCCATCCATCTCTCTCACCGCTTGCTGGGGTATGCTATCAATGGGGCTTGAAATGGGGCCAAGCTAAGATGTTCAGCCTGAACTGCCAAATGTACACGTGCCAAGTACTTCTGTCTGGCACAGCGTGAATCTTCTGCATCGCAGAGCAACATTACTTGAGGGCATGTGTGGCTGCAAGGGACAAGTCATTCAATGCATATTTCTCCTGCAAAACTTTCTTCAGCATCTGCACTGCTCTATGATTATCTGAATGCCACTCAATCTACCTCTAACTTGAGTTGCCTAAGTATATTTGCATGTATATTGTAAGCATTATACTAAATGAGATGGGACTGCCTGTGTAATCATGCCATGACTTTCCCCTTAGGGAAACCTGGTAAAATTATGTTCCATTACATTTGTAAAATACTACCCATTAAAAGCAGGAATAAAACTTTAATGTTCTTGTGAAACAAAGCAGAAAAGATTCTCCACCCTTTAACTTGTATCAATTTTGATATGAAAGAAGCATTTTCCAGGCAAGCAGGGATTCTGAATTGGACTTCAGTATTATGAGCTTTTGGCTTTGATTGTCTGGCAGTTAAGCATCTTTGCAAAATTCTCTTTTTTCTTAATTTAATATTATGAAACAACACAGAACAAAACCAGTTCATCTGCCTTGAGGAGGATAGACATCAGCTTTGGAAAAATCTTTCTTAGTGAGTTTTTCTTATTTATTATTATCCATGCCACAAAAGAGAAAAACTGTTTCTACTGTACTGTTCAGTGTCCTTTACTCCTGCTGCTGGTGAATTCATTGTTTTAATTCCTTGATGCTCTGGCAAACTTTCAAGTATGTCATGGGAGAATTTTAAAAATGAAGCATTCATTTAGAAGTCACACAGTGGTGATATATATACAGAGCTTCAATTTAAGCCATTATTGCATACCATCCTTTTCCTTTTATAATAATCCATTAAATGCTTTCAAGTATGGAGAAGGAATAGCAACCTGTAGATCTGAATGGAGCCCAGATGACCTATAAAATACATCCTGCCTCACTGCCTGACTACTTCCAGCTCTCATCTCTAATGGTTGCTATTGTTATTCTACCATCCAGACAGCCACACGCATCAATTATACATTCTTCTGGGTCACGAATCCATTTTCTTAGGCAACATTTTTGTCTTAATGCATGATGCTTTTTCTTCAACCTGTGAACACAGTTGAAGGTCTCAATATTAAAAAGATATTACTTAAACTGTGTTGATAATTGGAAAACAGCTTCATGAAAATCAGAAGATACAGCTTTTTGAACTATTTAGAAGTGTGTGTTTAGACCATATATTGTCTCTTTATTACACCAAATGTATTAGGCAGTACTTTGTGTTGTAGGTGAACATTTTTTCTTTTGTTATATTGGTGCCTGGCAGCACAGCTATAATTAAATGCCCTTTGTCTTCTCTATTTTATGACACTTATAATTCAGTCATCTTAATTGGACTTTCCTTAGCATATAAAAGGCTGGCTCAAAAGAAAACTTTTTTTCTGTGAAAAACTCAAAGCCTACACTATGGACTATCTCAGTGACTTTTTTAGAGTCTTTGACTTATGTTTACCTTTTTGTAAATTATCATGATGACAAAAGCTTCAGATAATTCTATTTGAAGTAAGCCTAAGACAGCTCTCCAAATTAAATTTTTTGCAGATACTATTCTCATAAACAAAGCGCTCATAACTACATTTCCAAAAGGGTAGTCATTTCACTTTCCTGGTTGACAAAATAAGTTGAAGAGTTTGGGGAAGGTAACACATCAATTCCAAGGGATGCTCACACATCACGTACATCCTTAAAATATTTCTGTGGTTGAAAGTTAAAGTGCAGGTTTTAAAAGTCAAAAGTGAGAAAATTCAGAGTAACGCTCCTGAAGCCTCCTCAGCAGGACATGATGCCCAGGCCTCAGCTTTGCCCAGCCTCAGGAATTCATGGTGCCCCAGCAGCAGCCAGCATCATCAGCAGGGCCTCGCCAGTACTCCCAGGGGCTGGAGGCACATACCCAACACCAGGATCACTCACGGAAGCACAGACAACGTGCCCCAAGGAGATTGCTTCCAGCCGCAGGATGCCTACACCAGAGATGCCATCTGAACAGCCCAACACCAGGTTCAAGACCAGTCAGTGGAACAACCTGCCACAGCAAAACTGTTGTATTTTTGTCATTTGCAAGGTCTAGTCTCAGCAGCCTTCCCAAGTGCAGGGGCAGTTTTGCTGGCTACAAGATTAGGCTCCTCTCCTACAAGCACATAGGGCACTGCAACAAAATCATGGTATATTTAAGTGATGCAAACTGACCTACTGAAAATGGATATTTGAGATGGTCCTTGAATCGTGTAGCTGGCTAAGTAACTCCACAACCAAAAGCACTATGAAAACATCCATTCACTGGCAGACACACGCACCTGCCAAACTGGAAGGAATCCACAGATTACTACAGAGAACCTGTATTGTGCTTTGTGTGTGTATATGTACACACGTGAATGTTCACATTCATACAAATACACATTCGCATAACACACACACACCAGTGGGCACAAACCTGAACAGACACCTGCTGGCTTTTCTCCTACTGTTACCTCCATCCATAGGCAGCTTTCTCAGGATGGTGTTGTGGGCAGAGGCTTGTGCACACTCATCAGGGCAGGCTCTGCTCTGTCCCACTCTGGTCCAGGCACATCCTCCTCCTACGCCCACTCCCTGCTGCCATCCTCATCGGGCAGGTCCAGCTGAATTGCCATGCACAAAGCAGCTCTTCTCGTTGGAGATCCATGACCAGGGGCATGGCATCATCAGGCAAATGCTTTAAAAAAATATTTTCATGTTCTCTTCTTTCCTTTCTGGGGGAAAGAAAAAAAAAATTTCTGAAGTTGGCTTAGAAAACCTTGTCTTTTTCAAGCTAACATAGGCATGGGATGCGTTATCTTGGCTCACTTGTCTTCTTGTCCTGGTTCCTCCTCCCCCTGATAGGATCAGCCAAAGTAGTCACGTTTCTCTAAGGACATCAACATACAGAGTTTGTAAAGGGTTTCACACCATGTTTGAACACGTACAGTTTTCAGGACAAGCCAATGCTCAGCATTCAGCACCTGCATTTTCCATGCTGCAAACTTCAAGCAAGGATCTTCAGGTGTTGGTGGAGACAAGAGAGGATGGTAGTGGAGCCTATTTCAGGCACTTCATCACCATTCCATGAGGACCACGTTAATTCCCAGTCTCCCACCCCTTCCACCCAATCTGTGCCTTCATTCACCACTCATCAAGCACATTTTTAAAGAAAACTCTGGTTTTATCCATGTGAGTACAGAGGTAGCCTTACAGGACAGCTGAAGTTGGAGGGGCGGCCGTAGCTCTGCGCTCCTGCATTTCACCTGGTCACCAGTTTCGGGTCTTTAAAGCAGCCAGTGGAAACCATTTGGCTGAATCCTATTCAGATCTATGAAAACTGAGGGATAAATATTATTTTAACATTGAGGTTTCTGGCTGGCTGGTCGGTTTGTTTGTTTGCGGAGGCAAGGGGGTGTGTTAGGCTTAACTTTATTATAACTAAGCCTATATAAATGCAAATACTGTTTCTGTAGATATAATTTCATAAAGCAAAACTACCCACAATCTTTAGCAGTGAAATTCAAGTGGCAACTGTGACAAGCAAAGAAAAATGAATGCAGTTAACTTCAGCCATCCCTGCTCATCTGAAAGCTTGTGTCAGTTCCTAAATAAGCTTTTCATTTTCCTATTCAGTCTGCTGATCTTTGTTGATTTACAGCATGAATGAGCATGGCACGTTGCAACTTGTAGAGTATATTTTTCCTAAATAATAAAACATTTATTGCAGACCCATCAAGCCTGCTAGTAGCTTTGAATTATTATTGCAATGAAGTGCCATGTTAACAACTCATTTACATTGTTGCAGAAGACTCTGCGTTAACACTATATGTAATTTAATTCCATTCAGGAGAGAGGACTCTCCAAAATATATCTAGAGCTGATGATAAGTTACAACTTGATGCTATCTTTCTAATAAAAAACTGCCTTCATCAAGTGCATCCCACCCCTCACTTTCCACAGCATGCCGATAGCAGCTGAGCAAAACTTTTCCACGTGGTCTTCTCCTCCTCAGCAAGCCCAAACCTCATGTCCTTCCTCTGGTGAAACAAGAAGGAGAAAGTATATTTAGTGGAGAGCTGCAAAGATCTTGTTGCTTTAGGAAGGAAAGAACTTGTCGGGCAGAGACTGAGGTCAGTATTTTGAGGGGTCTGACCTACAGCTTCAGCGTTGGCCTGGGGTGGGTAGCAGCCGCTCAGCTGAGAAGGCACAAGAAGCATAAGCTGCCTGCAGGAGCATCAGTGTTGGGGCTCAGGGTTTTTGGCAGCTGCTGTGCTTGGAAGGAGCCCCCAATGGCAGGGCAGTGCCTAACAGTGCCACTCACCCTTGCTGCAGGGTCCCAGAGAGAAGGGGAATATCACAGGAAGAGGCTTCTGCCGGAGCACTCACATGTTTCGGGTGGCAAAATAATAGTAGTAATAATAAATAATTATTAACAAATGAGAAAAAAAAAAATCCCCTAGGAAACACATAATTCTCCAAGTACCAATCAGAAATAATCCTGTCCTTGCATATGTTCCTAAAATTGGTTGGATGGTACTGGAAAGCCTGTATTAGGCAGCCATAAATAAAAATAGATCAGCAAAACTTTCCTTCTCGTAAAGTGAGATTAACTATGTGGATTTTAAAATGATATATAATGCTTGAGGAGTGATCCAAAATACCAGCGGTTTAATGGTGAGGATAACTCTGACTGTAAGACAATACCCAATTGATCTCCCCTTTTTCTCTCTCACAAAATAGGGGTTCAGGTTGTTCTCAGTCATGCTCTTCCATTATAGGTCTGGCAACCCACACAGGTTTGGTGTCAACTTTAACATCACAGGTCCTCAGCTGCTTTGAAATCTTAAGAATGAATGTTATTAAGCACTCACCACTAGATTTGTGTCTCATTAGTCAGACACCATAGTCAGTGTAACTTTTCTTTCTAAGAGCATCCCCTTGGCATGGACAATACACTCCAAAACCCACCTTTGCATGAGCACCCTGCACTTTGCAGCAATTGTCCCAAGGCTGCAGTGAGGACAGAGCCGATGCAGCAGAGGGAAGGAGAGGCTGTCCAGCACACAGGGGACATGCTGTGATTGCCTCCGGAGATGATGGTATGGTGTCAGAGTGGGCACAAGACACACCACCTCCACAACAAGCAATAGGGCTGCCGCCACGCTGCCCTGCTGCTCTTCCATAGGTAGCTGTGTACAAGTGCTGCCAGCGCAGCCGCAGCGCCATGCCAAGAGTACTACAGTGCCCTTAGCCACCCCAAATATGATGCATATGGACCCCTGGGGACATGCTCATGTACATAAGATACCCATGTTATGACCACTTTTGCATTGTGATACCCAAGTTTTGCTAGACACCCACAAGCCAAAGCACAAGTTATTGCTCCATTGTGGGCTTGTGATTTATTTATGTAAGACCAAGAAAATAACGTTTCAACAGTATTGTTTCTAGTTCTTAACATTTAGTTCTGCTATTTGTAAGAAATATGTCCTTTCGTGAATGTCATTTAAATTCAATTGTGTCCAATGAGTCCAAATTCTTCCTGCATAATCTTCTATTTCTATCTAATAAGTTGCGAGAGGCAACATGTTGCCAACTTCTTAAGCTCTCTTAGGTATTGTCAGTTCTCCAAATTTCAACCAAGTCTTGCCTAACAAATGCTTTGTACCACATCACCAGGCACACAGTCCTTTGCTGAGATTATTCATTAATAATTTGATCTCCTCAGTCTTTTTTTAAGACATTTCAAGGTAGGTGAACTTCTTAGCATGCTAAAGTGTTACTGTCATTTTCTGAGTCCCTGAGACTGCTCATAGTATAGGGCAGAATTTTACTTCTTATCTACTAGTTTCACTTGCAAAAACATTGGGTTTTGTTGTTGTTTTCTTTTTTTCCCCTGAAGAGAAAACATTAGTTTCCTCTATAGTGCTCCAGGATGAATACTGACTTTATTCACTTGAAAAAGTCTCCTGCTTCAGCTCCATTTCAATCTGCTTCCAGAGGCTGACTCTAAACTAGCAACGTGCACATTTTCATCTTAAACTAAACAAGCCAGAGCCTCTCTCCTACCACCAGTTGCCTCATTCAGTCCAGCAACAGGAGCCAGACGTCACAGGCACGCACATCACTTCCAACACGCCCTTACCTGCTCTCCTAACAAGCATCAGTGAGAGAGAACAGCGAGGCCATAAGAAAGCAGTAGCCATGCGGTAAGAACAGCTAAATCTGTCCCATTAGTTAGAGAAATACTCCTGCATGCAAAATCACATCGCTGTTATTCAGCTAAAGTTGTATGGCTGAAAAATACAACCATAAAACCCCTATCCTACTAACAAATGGCATTTAGCATGTTAATCTAACATGATTTCAATGTCCCTTCCACATGAATACACTTATTCTGCTTTATTTCAAATAAATTACCCAGTTAGAAAAATTATTTGAACAGTAAGACACAAATAAGTGAGCATTATTGTTTGCTGGTTGACTAGATAAGGAGTTAAACATCTAGAGGTGAAGTGGAGGACAATTAATGTACTAGCCTGCTCAATTATCATACAATGCCCACTTCTCAGGGAATTAGAGCTATTATGATCTACTCCTATGAATAAATGAGAATTTCAGCTCTCAGAGGGTAATGCAATAGTTTTGGAAATAATCTTTTTATGAGATTGTGGCTTTATCAGTTATGTTTTAGAGTCAGTATAAACACTTGTGTATCATAGGATAAGAACTTCAGACAGGCTTGTAATTTTAATTTTTGTTCTCATATTGTTTTAGTTCACTTTTCCTATGCTCTTATTCTAGAAACCAAACAAAAAATTACTTTGCTTTTTCAGGTCTTTTCATAAAACGTTACCAGAAAATTAATATCCAAATAAAAATACAAATAATTATTTGAGCAATGCAAATTCTGCATAAATTGTTTTCCAGTGCAACTGAACACCCACGGAAAATAGTCCTGATGACACTCAATAGTGCCGAAACACTCAAGGGTACCTCAATCACAGCTTCAAAGACAAGGAAAGATGAAAGGACATTTCTTTTAAAATTTCACATGATCTACTAAGGCATTTGTTTGTATTCAATTTTATACATAAATATTCTTTCTTGGACATTTTGACCCAAATTCTTTGAATCTTCATCAACAGAATTGCTGATTTTCTCTGCAGTTGCCAAGTTTCAGAGTTTCATAGTCATCTTCCTAGCAGACAGAGGAATATATGAGAGTTTTAAAGCAGCCTGACCACAAAAGAAAGCTTTAGGAGACCCAAATAGTGGACCATATGTGATATCAAATGGGCAAGCCATTAGCATCAGCTGTGAACATATTGTACCAACTGGGAATGAAAATAAAACATTCAACTACCAACTGTTATAATCTGTAAATAGTCAAACCAATTCCTCTGGGTTCCAAAAATATATGAATAGGGTGACTCATTGGAGCCCCATTGTCCTGTTCATAGGTAATGCAGCAGATTTGCTCCTAGGAAAAAAAGAAAAAACAGAACTGTGGTTAGTGAGATCTGATATCAGAGACAGTCCTTGTATGTTAAAAGACTCCTGGGCTTTTTGAAACTATATCTAAAGATTGCACATTAAGGATAACAAAATAGAGAATTCTTTTGAAGCAACTTTTCTCTGTACAATGTGCAGCACCAAAAAAGAAAAAAAAAAAAGAAAAGTCCCTATTGAGAATTATGTTGAGAAACTGGCAGAATACTAGAAAATTTATAGAGGGCACCAAACTGCTGAGAATTCATTGTACAGCTGGCAAGTGCACTCCTACCTACTAGTTGCTTCACATTTAATAATGCATGTTATGAACAGATGGATAGAATGTCAATAAGGCTCTCCGTATCATCAGTGGTAATGAAATACTGGACTTTGAATGCTTAATAGCACAGAAAACAAAAAGCCTGGAGGAAATTTGTCAATGTCATGCATGCAATACTTTAGCAGTGCTTTAACACTGTTAGCGTGAGGCCATATGTTTCTTCTAACAGGATCTACTGTAGCTGGGTGCCAAAAAAAGTTTGACACTTTTTTTTTTTAACTCTTACAGCATGTTAAGAGCAAATACGCTGTGAATCAGTCAAGCAGAGTAGTCGGCAGAAGTGCATTATCATTACTCTTTTTATTCCATTTCTCAATGAAAAGAAGCTAAGGGAAACTTACTAGTAAACATTGTTCGTTATACCTGTTTAGAAATACAGTTGAAAGTAACTTCTTTAAGATTAAATATAGAAATAAAGGCACTGAATTGTCTATACTAGGCAGTCAATCTCATCGTCAAGAGCTGTGGAAGATGTGAATCTGGAAAATATTGCAGGCATAAGTAAAGCAGAAATTGTACATAGCAATGTCTAGAAATTAGACACACAAAAAGGAATAAAATAAAAATTCTCTTAGGGAAAATGCTTCGTAATAGTCAAAAGGAAGAGGATAGCAGAAAGCTACCATTCTGAGAGAGGCAGACCTGGGAATAAGCACATGAGGCACAGGCTTTCCCTGTGAAACAGATGGAGAAACAGCAGCCTGGTAGGTAGTAGCACCTACAAAGGCTACGAGGGCACCTGGAGTCGTGTTTCCACCCTGCACGCTTCTCGGGGAAACTCTGTGCGCAAAACTTCAGAAGGCGGCAGACGGCTGTGGCAGGTAAGCCTCTGTGAAACGTGGAGATCTCAAGTTCAGCAATACAGTTGGAATCCTAAGGATTGCGTGTCAGCAGAAATCAATGTGAGTTTAACTATTGATTCTAGGAGAACAATTAGACAAGCGCTGGGTGTCTAACAGTCTGAAAAATCCTAGGGAAAGGCTCAAGTTCTTTGAGCAGAAAACCACTACTTTCTGCCTTGTGACTCGCCCCCAAGTGCCCAAACTCCCTACCATGCCCTCCTTCCCCACACTGCCTCTCCAAAACCCTCTCGGGCTGCTCCAGTGCCACGCAGCCGTGATGCGCCATGCTTGCCAGCCAGGACACCCAAAAGTGCCCCGACTGATTTCAAAGCCACCACACAGGGCCATTGTGGGATGATGGTATCTTTGGTACCTCTACCACCACTAGACTCAGCTATGAAAATGTCCATTGTGTTTAAAAGTAATTAGAGAAGGTTGACAGACAGACAGCATTTCCTTAGAAAACCAAGCTAGAAATGACAGTTGAATACCTTGTAAGCCATTTCAATTTATTTCCCTTTTCTGCAAGCCAGGACTAACACTCATCACTAATAATAACAATCTAAGTTGCATTAAAAAGAAAGCAAATTTTTCCAGCTGCCTACAGTAGATGGTCCATATAGCACCAGTATCCATCAGCACGCAGCAGGAGACTGCTACGGCTTCCCTTCTGCGGCAGGGGAAGGATGCGCAGAGCCTGTGTCTCAGTGCCAGTGATGCACTGGCTTGCCTGCACTCAGAGCTGGCACAGGCTGGCCCCCCTTTTGCAACACTGAACTATGCAAACACGGGACAGGTCCATGCTAGTAAGTCCACCTGAGAACTTGTTACAGCTCTCTGCATTTGCCTGCATGGACATATTTTAGTTTCTCCTAAATAAGGAACTAAAATTCAACCCAGGACTTCCAAACCAGACCTCGGACTAGAGTAGAGCATCACCCTCCTTCTCTTGCCTTCTGTTTCCCTGGACATATCCTGAGCCCTGACCAAGAATGAAGTTAATTTTGTGTGAGCTGCAGAAATACGAAGACTAAGAAGGATGCAGGCTTTCTGTGGAGCAAAGCACCAAGAGGTGGGAGATTAAGAACCAAGTAGCAGCTGGGGGTGGTCCTCATTCACAATGGCCAGAAGAGCTGTGCATCGAGAAGCAGAAAGAAAGCAAAGGGACCTTTCTCAAATCACTGATGAAAATATTCTACTTATCAGATTTCTCTTAGCTAGAATCTCCTATGTTTGTTGGACCCTGAGAAAAAGCACCTGAAGAAAATGCTGTGGTGAGCATCTGAGCGTAGTATGATTTGACAGTAAATGTAGTTCTCAGCCTAGAAGGTCTTTGGTGGGTTTTTCAAAACCAAAAAGGTATTGATAAACTGAAGAAAGTTTCAAGAACAACTCCTTAAGGGAAAAATATAATAATCTATAAATATTTGAAGTGTGTAAAGCCATCAAGGGAAAGGGATATAACTAGAAATAATGGAAAGAAAAAGCTTAAGCTCAATAGAGTATCGGGAAAATCTTCCTGACAGCAAGATGTATTAGCCTGTGAAATAGTCTCCCAAGGAGAGATATGGAAGCTTTCACTTGGGATTTTAAAAACTAAAGTTGACATAGCACTAAAAAATGTTCTCTATGAAATAATCCTACATTGGCAGAAAAATGGACTGAATGATCCATTATGTCTTTTCTCTTTCTAAGTTTCTTCAGCCTTTGATGCTTTGGGAACACATCCCAAACAGCCAAAGGTTATCAGAAAGGAACTTCTTCAATTAATATGATGAACAACAAGATTACAAAAATGGTCATTGTGAAAACCTATTACAAAGCATCTCTTTAAATGCTGAAAAGCAGATGCTTTTCAGACAATGGAAATTTTTCCCAAGACCTGCCAAATATGACCTCAATCCACCAGTTTTCAAGTACATGCTTAATTTTAAGTATGTCCTTATTGCCCATTAATTTAAAGACAACCCAAACCTGTGTTCTGAAATAAACTTTTAAGAAAAGGGCTTCCCAGGAGTCTTTGAAAATTGCCACACTCTCAACACAAACCTGGCAAATGTCATGTATAATCAAATTTAACCAACAATAATGTTTGTTACACATGTATTAGCACCTTTCAAGTCTCCACTGACAAGGACAGCTATGTTAGTTCAGAGCTACTATTTTGATCACTGGTTGAAACCACACATCTTCCTGCACTAATTCCTATTTAGTTTAACCCACCTGACACTGTGAACAGTGCTAATGAATATTACAGTCTGTCATGTTAACTTGTACACAACAAAAAAAGATACTGAACTTACTTTGGGAAGTATATTCTGAATTATGTTCTGCATGTCCATCTTGAAATCATCCTGTCTTATCATACGTTTCTGTCACTACCAATATTAATATTTAGCACATAGTGTATTTCATTCACTGCTCCAGTTCACTGATAGATAGTTAAATATTAGGGCATGGAAATAATTGATTTGCTGGCTGAGAATGAAAATTTTAAAAAAAGTAATCAGTAAATATAACCTACAATGATATATTTTCAACTTTTTCTTGCCAAAACAGAACTTCAGGACTATTCCCTTTTGGATCAAAAAGGGTTTCTCTTTTTTTTGAAGGGCTGCTCCAACAGCAACAGGTATAAAAGGTATGGCAAGAGCCTCTCTCAATCCAGCAGCTTGAGCCCCCTCAGTAGGGTTTGCCTTTTGTGCAGCAGCAAGGCGTTAAGGAAGGCTGGACGAGCCTGCTCTGTTCGCTGCAGCTGCTGTCCTGCACGGGAGGGGAGATAACCACTGCAGTGAAGCCATCAGCATGCAGCCCGATGCTGCCCGGCAGCACTGGCGGAGGGCACAGACCTTGTGCCATGCAGATGTGCTACATCAGCGCATTGCCGTGGCCATGCTGGCATCTCTACAGACATGGTTCCTGAGCAGACATTACTAGCACCTGCCACACAAGCCATGAGTGAATGGAAAGCCAGGGCTTTGCTTCCCTTATGAAAATACCTGAGGAACTTAGCAAGAATAAATCAATAGGGATGAACAGACATTACTCCAAGCACTTGAAGACTGCATTAGAAAATGTAAGCCCGTCAAAAGCTTTAAGGAATCCTATTAGTTCTACAGCAGAAATACAACTTCTTATTAAATACTTTGACACCAATAAGTTGAAAACTATTTCCTCTAGGAACATTACTGAGGGTAAATCAGGGCTGGTTTAGAAGGAACTCTCCTTCTTATATGCTTTAAATAACAATGCGCTATTTGTATATTTCTAAGATGTACAGCCTGTACACCCATGGACCATACAATATATAACTCAAATATACATACCAAATATCTTGTTGTCCAAAAGTTGCGTTTGCAAAGATTAAGTAACTCTAGAGCACAGGTGCCCCTCACTCCCTTAGTCATCTTTTAATCCTCCACCCCCTGCCACCAGGATTCTATCCCAAAATAACTCTCCAGTTTGGTAGAAATACAAAACCGCAGCGCACTGAGACGGTGCCGCTCTGCCCTGTCAGTCACAGAAGTTTCTTGTAAGCAGCGAGAGTGGGGAGGAGGAGGAGGAGGAGGAGAAGCATTTGCTCATGGGCTGCTCTCCCACCCATCCCACTGCCCCTTGGGCAGCCGAGTACCCCACCGCCCCGCAGGGACCTCTGCTCTCCTTCCTCCCACCGCCTGGGCCCTTCCTACCCTCCTCCCTTTCCCACCTTCTCTCCCCACTCCCGTTTATTTTTCCCTCTTATTATAAGACTTTTCATAGGGGTTGTGGTGGGGGGTTTTTTGTCTGAGTTTTACAGCTGGCACATCATCCCCTGCTGCACTAAATCAACACTTGGGAAAGCAGCAGCCTTCGAGTGACTGACTAGAGCTGCTGCTCGCAGAAGTGTCAATTTGGTACAGCAGGGGATGGGGTCACAGCTGCAGAAAGAGAAGAAAGGCCCTATTTTATGCTTTAAAATGGTAAAAATGTCAGAGGGGAGGGAAATCTATATAAAATATAAAAAGGGTAGAATAAAGAAAAGGAAGAAGATGAAGAGGGGAAAAGGGGTTGGAAAGAAAGGGGAAAATGACACTGTACAATGGAACAAAATCACTAGTGAATAAGATACAGGATTTTTGTAAGTGGGCACTTTCAAGTTAAAAACAGGTCATGTGTGTGTCATATAAAATACAAACCTGCTAGTAGCATCCTTCTGCTTGGGGGGGAAAGTCTGGCTCATTAAACTTAAATTATTGTCTTAACTATGTCTGTGATAGGTTGGGTTGTGCTTCTAAGCACAAATTCCGGGCATAAAAAGGGAATAATTTCACAGAGGGCAAGACATTAAGAGGAGATTTCAAAGTAGAAGATGAAGAATCCTGGATTCAGAAATGTGAATTAGCAAAAGTGAACAGAAATTCCATGTTCTGAAGTAAGCTTGGACACCCCCAAATCTAGCAGTGTTTAGAGGTCCCCGTTTGAAAGTGGGTACCTATTGTTTTGATAGTTAAAAGGAAAATAAACCAAAAGAAAGTAAACCCAAAAGAAGAAATTACAAAAAACTCCCTTGTTTTTCACATTACAGAAATATGTAAATTCATCTAATGCATATTTCAAATACCATTAGCATTAACGTTTTGCTTTAAAGGATGCCCTTTGTTTCTTCTAATCTTTTTGCTGGGAGCTGCTGTTTTACTTAATCTCTATTAATTTTCCAAAGCGTACTTGCAGTAAGGGAAAATGAATGGACTATATAGCTCTAACACACATTCGTACAGCCAATGTACTGCTAAAAAAATTCAAATAAGTACACCATTTATTTAGCTATTTCTAGAGAATGTGAAACACCTCCCCTGCACTGCCGTTACGCTTTGGCGGCAGCAGCGCTGGCAGCCCATGGCATCCCAGGCAGAGCAGAGACAGGTTTCCTGCTCTCCTGCAGAAACAGCCCCCCTCACGTTTCTCCACAGCCCGCTCAGCTGCCTGCCACGTGCAGAATTTTTTCCACCCGTGAATTTCAGTGAAAAAACAGAAAGCTGCTGTCAGTTCTCGGCACAGAGAAGGCCTGGGAGAGCAGAGGTTCTACCTTTTCTGCAGCAGTTTATGGAGACCCATGAACAGTTTGGCTTAGTCAAAGCCCTGCACGTAGGAATCCCGCCCTGTTCCCTTTTAAGCTGAGAGCAAAGCTCTCACTGTGAGATACGGGATATTTAAGTAATATTTCAGAAATATAAGTCCCCAAAATTTGCCTCTCTATGTCACCTTATACATGACAAAGCAACCTCATTTTCTGTCTCCCCTGCTTTTCCTTACCAATGTCACCAGTCCAGGTATTAGATGAAAAGAATAACAAAATTCAATAAACAAGTAGACAGAACTAAAAATCAGAAGCCAAATAAGGAGCCTCTGAAAGGTAACATTCAGGCTAGATATTTCCTAACAAGACAATTCAGATGTGCATCACTGTTGAAGAAACAAGTCAGCCTTGCGAGCTTTACAGAAAAGTTTCAACAATTTCTCTTTAAAACATTGACTCATCAATTCGCCTGGCCCAATATTCAACCCACTTTGACAACAGCAGGACTTGGTTTATAAGTTTCACAGTCACTGCTTGAGATGCAGATTGTACGTACCCACAGGGCCGTGCTCCCTCCTTGCATTTCATTTTTCGGTAAGGCGGGTCTCGGCTGTCCTGCTGCCCATTACCTGCTCTGCCAGGGTGGTTACCTAACCACTGTGTGACTTTCTCAGTCCTCTGAGCTCCTGGTCCTTAAACTGGCAGGAAGCGATGGATTTTTGCCTGGCCAGAGCCAGGGGAGCCTGGCTGGCAGGTGATGCCCGACAGCCATCTCCCACAAGCTCTCCTCCTGCCAGGAGCTCCTGCAGGACTGGCCTGGGAGCGTACTGCGGGGTGTACTTGCATGCTGCAAGATACACTTGGCTATACCAGCAGATGGGCAGTGAGTCCCTGTGCTCCCCAGGAGAAGTTAAATACAGCTGTGTGGCCTTGAGAGACCTCGATGCCTGGCCCCTGTTCACACTTCCGCTACTTAAAATACCTGTGGCTCCAGCAGTTCCCCTGGTGCTCCTCCAGCCCCTCTTCAAGCAGGTGGCCTTTAACCAGATTAAATTCTTCAGACTCGCTGTGAGGATTTTAAGACACCTCCACGTCACCAGCAATGCATGTAGTGGGGCCCAGGTACGCTGAAGGTGCACACTTTGGGGCTCACAGGGGAGCGGGGCAGAGGCTCCCCTGGCTCTCCCAGCCTGAGTCATTGTGTGAATCGGTGCATCTGGATGCGATAACCCAAAGGCATCCTTCCTCAAGATTATGCTCCTATGTTTTAGGGCTTATTTTCTTTTTCCGTGCATTGTGTGACTTGATTCAATCCACACCCTACTGTAATACCTCTCTCCTCCTGTTCTGACTTTATCCAGCCCCTATGTTATTCATAATGTGATCTTTCAGCATACTCCATCAAAAACCACATACTGAAAAAGACACAGATTCTGCCCTAAGGAAAAATCTGGCATGGATACACATAAAGACCAAAGAAAGAATATGATGTCTGCAACTGGTCTAGGAATATAACATTAGTCATTTTTCAAAGACTTTTTGGAAGGACCATATTTGCAGGACAGATTTTAAATGTAGTCTCAAAACTCGAACACTTTACCACAAGAATTCATTACTCCCTTCTGTCCACTTCATTTTGCAAAGTAAATTGTACTGCCTTTCAGCTCCCATCACTATTCTGTTGCCCATCCGGCACTCATCACTCTTTATTGATACTCCCCTCCATGCTTCATGTTCATAAAAGGTCCTGAAAGGATATAAACATTCTTTTCTTCCTAATTTGTTAGCTTAAAACACAAATAAAAAAAAAGGCCATAAAAAATCCAACATCCAACTACATCAATATTGAAGTCAATATTCAACAACATGTACCAGCTTAGGTATGTGGCCTTGTCTCTCTCTAGTGGTTAGACTAGCAATAATACAAATAGCAGGCTAATTATTTAATAAAGAACTTCTTTGTTCACTTGATAGAGCCATTGCATGCTAAAGAAGCCATATTTAGGTTCTAGCAAGATGAATATTATATCATCCCACTATATTATATCAACATACTGATTTACCAGTCTAATTGTGTAGCATTGATCAGGCTTGTTCTAACCACACACAAAAAAATCCCCTGGATCAAGCACAGTTGTTAAGTTTGTTACAGGCTTAGCCTATATAGAACATATGATATGCAGAAACAAGAGCAAAAGATGCCCCCCATGCATCTTAGGTAGTTTATCAATTCAAATACCTCTAATCCTAGTTCTTGAAGCAATCCTAATGTAATTGAAAAATTCTCTATGAACAAATTTAAAAGCACCAGACTGACATTAAGCAAATTAATCATTATCAAATTGATCTGTGCCCTTTTCATTCATCTTCCTCAGTTGGTCAGTATTCATTTAGCTCAGTGTGTATATCAAATTACAAGAATGTCTCAGACCATCTTCAGAAACTATTTGTATGAACTATGTGACTCCCAAAGACGAAGACATTTTCCTTTGATCTTTACATAAATCACCTATTCAATGTAAACACACGTAGGCTGTAAAGCCCCACTTCTTTAAAATTGACTTATTTTTTAACTGTCACTAATTCTTTCTTCAGTTTACATGGTTTTCTTCGCTTAAACCAGTGGCCAAATACTACTGCCTGTCTAGAAGCAAGGGTCAGCTCAACGATTCCGGGTCTCTTAAGGCTGAAGTTTTGCTCTAGTACTATATCACTCTGGATTAATAGCTGGTAGATAAGAGACTTTTCATAACGCTGAAAGATAACCATGGTTAAACAAGGACTCAAACACTTCAGTAATCCCTGCTTCGAATGGGATGCAATAACAACTGCAACGGCACTCAGCTCTGTCAAAAGGTCTTATGTTGGTAATTGTGCTGAGCTTGATCCTTTATTTACATTGGCGGCAAACATGAGTTTCACTTATCGTGACAAATGACAGATGCTAGTCACGGTGTTTATGCAACACAGATACCGTACTGGTGGGCACAATATAAAAGAATCCAAACAGAGCAGGAAAACACATTCTGGATATCACTGGATATCAGTGTGTCTTGCTAGAAGAATAGATCAAGATAAGAAAATATGGCTGAGCTAATAATATGCTGCATGACAGTAGTTACCGCAGTTGCTAATGCTGCCATGGCTGAACTTCTGGCCTGCTTTCTACAAGTCTTTATTCACATAAGCTTACACCTCAGATAGAAAACCAGTAGCAAGTAGCCAAAAATTTCCTCCCACAAGAAAACTTTCCTCTACTTAAAAACTAATCGCATATACTCCAAAAAGATTCATAAACCTGAATGGGTTGAATTCCAGGAATTTTGAAGCAATTGATTTCTTAAAAATAAGAATTCAGTCTTTAAATATTCAGATGAGCAGGTACTACAAGAATTATTAAGAAATAACAATCTTTACACATTTATCCATGATTATCCATTCCAAAATAGCCCAAAATTACAAAAACATAGCCAAGTGTACACTCGCTGTCACAGGACTACCACAGTACATTTCCCACTCTTGGGATTTAACTTGTGGGGATTGACATGGTTCACTGCGCCATTTGGGGTGGCAGCAAGAGTTTGGAGGACACCCGAGAGCCAGGTTTGGTGGCAGAGGGTTTCCGCGAAGGGCCATCTGAAGTTATGCCCATCCCACAGCCGCCTCCTGCCCTGCTCTCCCGCCAGCCGTACTGCTCGCTGCTCCCAGACCCATCAATACAGCTGTACCCCAGACTGCTCTACAGAGCAGATCAGGATCTGATCCACCTTTTAACCAAAACCACAGAGCTTTTTACCAGCTCCTGCTCCTCACCAGCCTAAATCCACGGTAGGGCACAGCCAGCTGCAATGGTCTCAGATGCTGCAATGTCTCATAAACACTTCTGGGTTATTTCTAAAATGCTGTCAAATACAAAGAGGGGAAAAACATTAATATCAGTTAATTCTTAGCAAAATGGCAATTGTGAAAGTGGAGCAAATATTTATTTTCTAACAAGTGTGTTGTTATGGAAACAGCTGCAAGACACCGTTTGCTCCAACACACTGTGCTAAGGTTTAGGCACCACGAGGCACCCCATGCTTTGGCAGCATGGCCCCGCAGCGGTAGGCTCGAGCTGGGCACCCCTCGACACCCAGCAAGAGCAACACCTAACAGGAGGTTTGCACACACTGAAACAGGTTGTCGGTGAAGCGAATGGGGAAAGCAGCACTAATTCCCAGAGAGCTACTACAATTTACGCTAGAGCAATTCTGACCTACTTTGTTTGTAACTAGCAAGTTATCTCATTAATTTGCTCAAAATAGCAGATCGTTCTGTATGAAGAGATGAAAAACAAAATCCATCATTTCTACTGAGGGGAGAAACACTCAAAACGAGACAATTCAGTGCTTGTCACTGCAGCTGTATTTTCTTCTCCTTGGTAATAAACATATGACCAGTAGATATTCAGTTACACATGCATGCGACGATAGTAACTGAAGCCAGCATCCCTCCGCAAACAGCGTGTGGGAGAGGCTGGTGCCTGCAAAGACCCCTATCCCGCATTAGAGCTGCCAAAGCTAAGCCGAGCGGTCCTCGTCCCACGCATGGCCACAGGATCCTCCCTCAGCGGAGAGCTGAACAGCAATATTTGGTTACTTCTAAAAGGGCTGTTATCCAGGTTTTGGTAACTAATTGGTCTACAAGCATTTTTCCCCTCAAAGCTTATAAAAAATAAACAGACCTGGTAAAAAGCAAACAAGAAAACCCAATAAACTCTAACCATAAAACTTTCTCATTTTGCTTATAGCAAATCATTCCTTGATCTTTTCTGTATGACAAAAAATTGTTTTGCCTCTGTAATTGCGATTAATTTTGTTTTCAGGTTTATATCATTACTGTATCTATATATTAAATTAGACACACAGTGCATGAGCATGTTCAGCTAGTATTCAGATGAAGGAATGGGAGAATTCCTTTCAAAAAAAAAAAAAAATCAATATTTCATTCCAATTATAAAAGAAACCAAATCTTCAAACATTGGAGTACAACGTAGTTACCCTAGAGAATAGATATTTGGTTTTCTGACCAGCAGTAACAGTTCGTAATTGAACAGCTGCAGAAAAGAGAGGAAACAAACATACCAACAAATTAGTTTTCAAACCTATGTTCAGAGGAAATTTTCTACTCTATTGTGGTTTTGATCACAACATGATAAACAGAGTTCCCCACTTACTTTTGTGATCTTCCACAAAACAGATTAGAATGGTCCATAGAAGTTTAATCTATTATATTGTATAATCCCTCACTCATAGGAGCAAATTAAGCACATAATCCAAGTATTTGAAGAACTGAAGTCTATCCACAATGTTAGGAGTGTTAGAACCCATGTATTAATTCATTTATTAAACAGATACAATCCTTTTTGAAAAATTTCTGCTATATTCTGTTGAAAGAACAGTAAAAGGACAAGGCAAAATTTTAATATGCCTATTTTAAAAGTAGAAACCCTATTTGTATATTTTCAGAGAGAATGGAGGGATATATCATAAAATATGAATTTAATTTATATATGTGTATGTTCATCTATGTATTAAATGTATAGTCTACCGCTGAAGTCATAAATGTTTTAATGCATCGCCTGTGTTTGTGCATTTCACATTTTCAGGGAAGGAAGAAAAAGAAGGTTCTTTACTGCAGTACAAAGAAAGATGTTCTAATACCAAAAGATCCAATTAAAATAATAGGACCATTTATTTCAGTAGGATTTCACATGTACAAGAGAAATGCTAACCCTGGGGAGAATGTTCTCAGCTCATTTAACAATATATGTTTCCTCCAATATGAAAACTTTAGCTTTTGCATTATAACATCATTGCTAACAAGGCATACGTATATATCTCATAAGTAGACGGAAACGCGAATGTGGGAAGAATGATAATAGTTCTTTATCCATAATGCACTCATCTCAGGATATACATGAGTTTTGTACACACGCTGGGTAGCTTTTTCCTCTCCACGCATTTAATATACACACTCAAGAAAGGCTCTGTACTCTGAAAGACACTAAAAAGATTAGTAAAGAACTAAGGGAGACCAGTCAGGAAAAAAACTACGAAGGGAAACAAAAAGGAAGAATTTGTATTCCAGATCCATGACTGCCAAAACATTTTAAAGGGTAGCTGGCATACAGCTTTTTTCCACCAGCCAAAAAAACCCAATCTGCTCCCAGAGTGAAGTGTAGCCTGGGCCTCCCTTGGGGGCCCGGGGCAGCGAGCAGCAGCAGGGAGATGGGTCAGGGCTGCGCAGGTGCCAGTAGGCTCGCTGGCCTCTGTCACCAGCCCAAGACACAGTCCCACACCTGAAATCTGCAACGCAGGAGATGCTGTCTTCATGGTGGGCGTCTGGACAGAGGAGTCTGGATGGTTGTAAAATAGAAAGGCAAAAATTACTGGGTCATTCAAAGTGTGCTTCACATTTTTGAATACTTGAAAAACATTCTAATCGGAGATGAGCTTTTCAGGGTACAACTGGTTTTATGGGTCAGTTAAAGATATTTGGGACTGGGATCTGATGCCACTGAACAATTTCTAACACCTGAGCATTTTAACATTACAATTAACTCATACTATAAATTTCCCTGTTTATACTAGCATTTAATTTTCTCCATTTGTAACAGAAAGTTCAAAATCAACCAGTCAAGCCATTAATGAGGGAATATTTATTTTTGTAGATCACTTTCCACTGACTGTCAGCACACAAATATTTCTACCTAACCATGGGGACAAATGTAACACTAAGATTTGAAAGATCGAATCCCTAAATGAATTAAGGCAATAATCTCAAATTACAGATGCAGTCCTACAGTCAAAATGTCAAAATTACGTCCATCCAATTCACATGAATGATGTGATTAGGCATTTCATAAAGCATACATAAGGGACAGACTTCTAGGAAAAAGTTGGTCTCTGAATACTTTTTTCTGCAATACAGTACTTGTAAGCCTAGAACTAAAACTTACACATGCCTTGTATATTTGATTGGCTCCATAAGGTTTTCATCTAAATTCAAAATATAACTGTGTTTAGATATATTTGAACATTTTATTGCATTTAGTTGTGAGATATGAATTTTTCCTGAGAGAACCTGGGGCACACAACATTGCCAGATCATTCCAAACGAGTTAATTCTGAAATGGGCTTGAATCAATAACACAAAAGAGGCAGTAAAGCCAATTTTTACGGTAGTCACGGTTGCATAAAATAATATCAAGACAGTCAGATTGAAAGCTCCCTGCATCACAAATATAATTTGCAACCAACTCTAAGCACAAAGAGGAAATAGATGGATAGGTGGAAGATATAGATAAAAACAAATGATAGATACATAGGACAAAAAGAACTGGTGGTGAAGAAAGAATGCAGAGTAATTGCCATCCAATACAGTGTGAAAAAAACGAACAAGTACACCATGTAAGTAATTCAAGGTAAATAGAATGCTTTTCTTTCATTTAGGCTTTAAAACTGTTATGAAAAGGCTCTCTTTTCACTCTATCTGTAAGGCATAGACAGACAGGGGATGAATGTATAAATAAGTATGCCACTGCAATACTTGGCTTTTAATGAAAATGGATTTTTAATGATCCAAAAAGCTACATTTCTCTCTGACTTGCTCCATTTCCAGACTATCAGCAGG
>NW_009189542.1:29527-54755 GCF_000690835.1 Fulmarus glacialis
CAGCAAATGCACTTGTTTTCCATGTCCTTCACTAAATCCCAGAATGACTGAGCATCCAAGCACTGTAAAAACCAGAGTTGCCATTATGCAGAGCAGATACAGAGAAGCTTCACGTCTTTCATTGTTTTTATTGAACTTCCAGAGCTCCGTGACACCGCTGCGCCTTCTCCCACGGCAGACCCCGGTGCGGGTTACCTTGCACTCCATCTCCATAAACAAAGGAGGACGCACGGCAGTGTGCCTTCCTGATGTTCTCTGCCTCAAGGACACTTGTTAAAAGCGTGTCGTTTGTCCCACTCTGCAAAGCAGGCACATTGTGTTGAAGTGCTCCATGTGAAACTCTGAGCACACAAATACCAGAGGATTTAGCCTGCAAACGAAGAAAAGTCACAAGGGGGAAAGAAGCTGATGCAATCCATATCCTTGCTGTCTGGACACAAAGAGTTCTTCTTTCCACTGTCAAAGTTCCTATTTCAGTGAGTAATAAACAAAAATCACACTGAAAAATGTGTAGTAATGTACCAGCTAGTATAACTAACATTTTTTCTGTTTGTTCATGCAGGCAATAATATTTTTTCAGACTTCATCATCATCAGAGAATAAAGAGACATTTTCCTTACTTCACCTCCATCAATGAAATTTCATCTACAAGTATTTCTGGTAAGGTAGCTCCCTAGGTTGGAAAACTGTAATATAGTTGTCATAAAACCAAGGTAGCATTTAAAATAGTCTGGGACTCCTGTATTCACTTCATGTTCAGTACCTCTCGGGTAAGCTTTGTGCAACGTATGTTACTTGCAGAAAAAAAATCTCCATGTTTATTACCTGTGTTAGCATTTTTACTACTTCTTTCAAATATTAGAAGACATAGAAGGAATCGAAAACAAGAACAACACTGATAAAAAAGGTGACTGTGAGGTGCCACGCTATTAGTTAACAAATGCTCCCGTCCACTTAGTGAGTCAAAGGAATACAGCCTCATGAAGGGCTCCACAGAAACAGAATCAAATTATATCTGCATCCCCTTTCCTTTTCTTAAAAAAAAAAAAAAAAAAAAAAAAGAAATCCCATTTGTGAGGCACTCCCAAATTCATTTTTCCATTTTGTCTGCTGTCCTTACTCAGAGTGTCTGCCAATTAATATTTACCAAATGTCTCTCCTTTCTTCATTTAAATCAGTTCAAAAACTGCACCTGTTTCATGAGACCTATGTGTGCTTCTGACAGCTGGTATTTGAGAAAAAAGAAGTCAAATTACTTAAAAATCCTAACTAACTGCATTAAACTGGAATCAAGAAAGACAGTGCTAAGATTAGCTCTGCTAGTACAGGACACCAGCAAAGCACATGGGGGTACCCCAGGGACACGGGAGATGGATGTATGGTGCACAGCCTGGGAAGGATACCGCACATACGGACAGCAGCACAGAGGTGCGTCAGATAAAAGAGAAGTTTCCAGACCCTGTGTGGCCCTAAGGCCAGGCCAGTGCGCGCCCCAGAGCAGCAAGTGCCACCTCCCCAGCTGCATTTGGGAAGGATGCGCGGGGTGGGCGCTAACCGCTGCCTGAGGCAGCGCAGAGGATGCAGAAGGCCGCAGCAGCGGGGCAGAGGCAGGTGAGGGGCACCGGCCTGACCTGCAGCCCAGCCGAGGGTGAGCACCAGCGGCACGGAGGCAGCCGGTGGCTCCTCAGCAGCACCAGTAACAGCTGGGCTGCCTACGGCTTCATGTCTCCTCTTTAAGTTTTTCTGGTGTCTTAACAAAGCTTTCCCCGTTGGGCATGTGTAACATCTCTAACTTTCAGTTAAAGGTGAGCAGTTATGCAGTATTTATGCAGCTGTACTCCAAGAAACTTAGTGTCTTTGAAGCTCTGTCCCACATCATCAAACGTGGTTGAAATGCAGCAACACATTCCACAGTTAGTGAGAGTGCCCTGGAGACTCCAGCACCGGGCAAACGGAGCAGCCGTATCCACCTCATTCCCTAGAAAACCAGGGAAAAAAAAAACCTGCAGAGTGCCGCAAAAGATCAAGCTTCAGAAAGTTACAGTATTCAAAGCCAGAGTTCATTTTAAACAGCAAAACGTAACAGACCAGTTAAGAAAAGAGCTTCAAAACCCAGCAACAGCCACTGTGGACAACAGCCAGAGGATGCAGCCAAAGCCAAGGCACAGACAGCTAGAGCCACTTGCCAAAGTACAGATTCACTCCAAGCTTCACTTAAAATAAAGTTGTTATCAGTGCTTCTGTACGGTACAGGGGAGGAAACAGATTTGCCCTAAAAGGCTGGACCAGACTTTTTTACATTCATTTGCTAATACACAACTTGAAGTATTTTATACAGCACTTTTGTTGTTTCATTTTACATAGCAGTTCTTCCAGATGATCTACATAAGAGACAATTGCACGAGGGCAGGTAAGTCTTGTTAGAAAGCATCCCAAATAAGGGGGAAGATAACATCCAACTCATCTTTAAAATACACTGAAAACATCACAAGTCTGTGTGTTGTGTACGCTGATGTACTCTGCCTGGGATTCTTTAAATAGAATTTGTGGAGGAAGAGACTGAAGCTTTTCCAGCTCTTTGAAGCAGGTTCCTTCAGTACTGCCCTTCCCATATTTCCAATTACATTTTTTTTTCCTGGCCTCACGTGATCTGCAGAACCAGAATCAAGAATCCTGCACTCTGCAGGCATTGAGAAACTGGTGTTACTGGAACAGATGAACAGCTGTAGGGCTGTCCTCTATGGCAGTCAGTGGAGTCCCAAGCCCACAGGTGCTTGGTGGATGTGGCCAGCTGCTGGTCCAAATCCAGGGACTGTGATGTGACCCTGAATGTCGGAGGTTCACACTCATTTCTACATTACTTCAAAGATCCGTCCATGCCAGAGCACCCTTAAATAGGGTCCAGGTCACTTCTGTGCCATAGCTCATACAAAGTAACTTCTAACACACTGCTATCAAGTTAACGGACACAATTCAAAGAATTTATAATATTAAAGACATTTTAATGTGTTATTTTCAAGTGCCTTATTTAAACTGTATCATTTCTCTAAAGCAGTACCTCCTACCCTTGAGCCATATTTGTTAATTCTGCATTAAAATGCACCCCTTTCTCACTAATACAGTATTTTAATAGTTATGCCCACACATTTTTAAATCCCTATTCAGTATTAATCAAAAACATAATTTTATCATAAACCAAAGTGTGGCATTAATTGCAGATGCAGACAGTTGACATATTCTATATGTTTTACACATATTTCAGAGAATGCAAGTTAAACAATGTTTAATCAGTCTAAGTTTAAAGTTTATTTTCACTGATCTAAACTACTTTTGAATGTGAAAGGTCAACCAAACTAAGAGAAACAAAAGCAACCATCTACCATGGACAATACTGTCTAACTATACCTAATAACTGTCAAAAGTCTAAAAATTTTCTTCATCCACCACTCATGACAAGGAATGACTTAGGGTGAGGAACATCACTGTTTCTGCTTGTATTGCATACGATCTGTTTTTCCTGCTTTCTCTTTACTCTTTCAATTTGCCCGTCTTTCTCACTCTTCACATTCCCTCTGATCTCTGCTTCTATTACCTCTTACCAAACTCTGCTGCAACGGCTGCATTTCTGCAGCATGGGTGCACGGAGGGTGGCTCAGCCCTTGCACCAGCCGGTCACCCAGCTAGCTGCGCACTCATCCCTGCAAAACCAGGGTAAGCCCAGGATCACTCATGAGTCACCATAGGCAAAACTCATTCTTGTTCTACTTTTGAAGTACACACAAATAATCTTCAGCGCAAAACTCAGCCTTTCTTTCCACTCGTAGAAATTCATTCTTTCTAAACTTTTAAATTAGGTTCTCAAATGAATTTGTCAGCTGAGAGTGATTTTTTTCTGCTTTATTTTTCAGTATGTGGATTGTTGGAGAGAGAATTGTCTTCAAATATCTCCAGTTTTTAGTCCCCAGCAAGTAGCTCTGTGGTGACTAGTTCAATCATTTTGAAGTCTCTTCTCTGATTGTATTAAGCATAGGCAGATACGCTACTGACACCCACATGCACAAATGTAAAGGAATGCCAGCAATTTGAAATGAAATCAGTTTTCTTTTTTACTAGTTAGATGTTATTACCAATGTTAATGCAGCTCCTAAGTGCCTGATCAGATTTTTAAAGTTTTTACAGTCTCCTTTTTATTTTCAAAATGCTTGTTATTCCCCTGTTGCTGTGAAAACCTGACTGTGTATGTAAACTCTGTTATTAAATGCTTTAAAAGCTAAATAAGGTAGCAAAAAAGAAAGTATTTCCTCCTACCTTTCATCTATACTTGTCTTCAAAATTATGTGAATATATTGGGTGTACGTTTGGGTATTTTTGAAAAAGAATATTTAGACAGCAACATGACTTAAAATTTTTCGCAACTTTAAAACTCTGCTCTCATAAATACCTGTAAAAACAGCCCCATTTTAGTCCTGAAAACACGCTTCAGTACAACCTGCTTGAATAACATCTTCGGTAAAGTACAGATGAAGTTTTGGATTTCCAGCTGCAGCTGCAGTAAGGCAAAAGACCTTATAATCATAATCCAAAGAATCCTTACTAAGATTTTTCTTTTTTAATACTTCTTTAAGAGGTTGACACAGTAGTAGTTATATCCATAAATAAGATATTTCTATTACAATCTAACAAAATCAAGACTGTAACAGTGATTAATTTTTTTAATAACCTCAATGCTTCAAGACTTCTGATCCTAACGGGGCAATCATGCATCACTGTTGTGTTCCAACAGAACTATTAGTCTCTGTGCTGTTTTAGTGTAATTGCAGCCTAATGGTTTACACTATCATAATAGCACTAAATATTTTACTAAACGGAGTACAGTATCTAAAAAGCAATTTAAATTGTTCCAGGCTTTAAGATCGTACATTCAAAGATGAAAAAATCTGTTCCTTGTTCTCTGAATTGAGAGTAACAAAGCTGTCAAAATTAGTTTCTTGTTTGTCATCTTAATAAATCAGGTAAAATGTAATATTAGAAGCAGAGATTTAAAATTACAGCATAAAAGCACCTAGTAAAATATGAAAAACATTTTGTGATGTTCTGGTGCTCTGATTTAGCAGGCTGGAGTGATTCAAATTGTCAGATTATCAAAGGATATAAAATTACTTTAATCAGAATCTAATTTTTTTTTTTAGTCATTTCAGAATTTCTGATTATTTACTTTAATAAAACTTTAAATTAAAAAAAAAAACCACACCGTGCAAGCATAGCATATTCTAAAAAATTATCTAAGCAGCTCTACATTTGTGATAAACAACATCAGCAAAGCTGCTGAGATAGCAGCAAGCCACAGCAACACGTCCTTCCCAAGAAGGCACTGCCCAGCTCAGTCATTCTTTGCGATGACCATGAATAATGAGGTTACGTGCCAGTAACCTGTTGAGGACATAAGTGAGTAGATCCTTTACATGTTCAGAACATTCTTACAAAAATAACTTGATGAACTAAGTCAGACTACTTACATAAGGAAGGACTATTAATCCAAGTAAGGATTTGCTAAATCTTGCCATTAGTATACAACAGTAGCCCTAACTGCACCCCATAACACATGCTGCCTTATTCCCTTGGACAAAGTCAAAAACTTCTGTAACTCCAGAAGGGGCCCTGAAGTTAACACTAGAGGTGCTCAAAGCTCCTAAGTCTGCCTACAGAACTCCTGAAATTTATTTTTAAAAATCCAGTTCGTCTAAAGCTAACTTATACTTCATTCTATTCACTATTTTTGTACAACAGTCCTATTTTTCTAATTTCTAGCTGAAGCATTAATTTACAGTGTTTTTCAAACACAGTTTTCTTGGAAAATAAACCTTTTCTTTTTTTCGTAAAAATCAGAACAGTTTGTTTAGAAAGAGTCTTTTGAATTTGGAGTAGAACACCTTTTTTTTTTTTTTCCCAAAAAATTTTGTTTACTACTAGTATTTTCTACAACATTGATCTGCTTAAAAAAATTAAAAATACAGGGGGAAAAAAATACGTTTGTACCATTCAAAGAACATTTTGCATAGCTCATAACTCCTTGATTTAGGGACTGCCAATGTCTAGGGTCACTTCTTACCTGGAGAATAAATTTATTCTTTTAAAACAGAATAAAACAAAGCTTGTCTTTTAACTCTCAAAAGAACAATTTAAAAAATTCAAAGGTGAAATATATAAAATAATGAATTAAGTAATTTGGTACTAAATAATCTTTGAGCACATACAAAGCTGCCAGTAACAAGAACTGTTTGTTGCTTATGCAGCAAGCGAGAAGCTGAAAACATGGCACTTTCTCTTTCTAACATTGAACACGTCCATAACCAAGCCCTGCTCAGGCATACAAGCATCTCTCCAGCAGCAAACACTCCCACAGGGTTCAATATCTCCACTACATTGCGAGAAAAAAAGAAAGAAAGAGAAAGAAAAAAAAAAAGAAGAGTGTGCTAAGGGAAAACGTTACTTAAACCAAACTTCTCCCATAAAATATCAATTTTACCAAAGTACACCGAAAATGTACTTTGGGCTTTTGTTCCCATTTGGATTAGGAAATATTTTTTAAAAACACAGATGCAAAACAAGAGGGTAGAAAATCTGTTTTCTAGAGATCTCTGAAAGGATTTACTGATGCAGTATACAGACCTAACCTATTACTCTTAGATAATTACCTTACATAGTATTCTAATTTCATGGAGAAGTTTAATTTTAATTTACAGTTAATTGTCCTACTTAAGGTAAGGCTGTCACCTGTGTCACTTTGTGGCTCATAACTGTAATCCTCATTTAATTATTTACTTCAAGGGAGCATTTTAATTATGGATATTACTATGTGTCTAAAGTAACTTATACTTGAGGGTAGTGAAAATTTATACAGTAGAGTGCTCACCTAAATTTCCACTAGCCATAACTCTCTGTGCATGTGTCTCAGCTGCAGAGGTTACTTTTATGACTGCAGAGCAATGTTATTTACCCTGTCTGGAGGGGGACCACATCTGGGGTGCCTGAAAACAAGCAGGACCACTGGCACACACCTGGCTTGGATTAACATTAGCAATAACCACAAGGCTCCCAGCTGAAATATAAATAAGATAATAACTTCTCACTTCTACATTTGACCCTGCAAATAGTCTTTGGACGCAGGAGCAGACATACAACATTGGCTCCAGGGCAAGGCCAACACTGTGCTCTGTCTCTGTGGTAGTCAGTAACGGAGGTCCAGGGACCAGGAGAGAAGCACGGAGCACAAACCTTCCTTTGGTATATTTCTCCAAATTTGAACAGCCAGTGATTTATGGGTTTCCTGAGATGAGGGCTGCACGTCAACTGTCATTTTTTATAGCCATCAGTCGACCAATCTTTCATGAATTTATCTAATATCTTTGCAATCTGTTTATATTTTTAGTTTCCCAAGTATCACATTGCAGCGAGCTCCACCATTTAATCTATTGCATAAAAAACATCATAAAAATATATTGCTTTGTGTTTGCTTTAAATCTGCCAAATTTGTGAGTTTGTCTGCTATCGCTGGGTCATCTTTCCAGTAATTTTAACTTCCAAAGCAGACATTTCATCATCACATGAGCGGCACTACGCAACTTTCCTGCACCGCACTAAGCAATATTTTTTCATTGCCTGGAGTCCTGATCAGCAGCTTTAAAAAGCTGAAAATATTTTAATTTTTAACATACTGGGCACAATAGGAACCATTTCTACGCAGAGATGCCCAGCCAGAAGGGAGGGTAAGGGATGCCCTGTCCCCAGGCTAGCCAACAGGCAAGTAGGACTCTCTGCCCAGGGCAGATGTGGCCAAGGGGCTGGCTGGCCTCCTGATCAAAATACAGAAAAATATGTGCTAAAAGGAGTGAAAACCAGGAGCCCAGGTCCTGCAGAAATCTTTTTTTCCACCATTAAAACACTTGCAGTCTCTGCTATCCTCCTTATTTACTGTTCAATACTCCTGACTCACATGTCTTGCTTAATGCCCAGAGAGCTGAGCAGTCCCGTGGGCAGGTGGGGAGGTTTCAAACTGGGATCCTTCCCCAAGCCGTCTTGGAGAAGCTGCTTCTGCAAACTCCCTCCTACACAGGAGGAGACACCTGAGTGCTGCCTCTCCACCAGCAGACAAGATGAGTGCTGGTGGGATTTCTGAGGGACACAGCTCTCCAGCATGTTCGGCAGCGCAGGAAGGCGGACATGGGCCACATGGGAACCACAGGCCACCTGCTTCCAGGGTAAGCGCCTCTCACACTTGTCACTTCATTATTGATGACTTCCAGATCTTCATAAGATGCTTATCTTTTTTAATATACAGAAACAGTTACTGAAGTTGGTTTTTTGGCATTTTTTTTTCCCCAGATGTATTCTTTAGTACCTATCTTTCTGCAGTGATGATGTTTGTTCAGGAGCTGTGTCATCCCATCCGATTTTTATCATCTAGATAGTTCTATTTTATTAAACAACCTATCAAAAACTTCCTTTTCCTCTCCCCCCTTCCTCAAGAAGTGTCCATTTCAACCTACAATTTGTCTGCTGCCTCTCAGAGCATCCTGAGCATGGCCACAGCCCTTAACAACTGAGGGCATTCAGTACCTTCCAGCACTGAGGATATCACGTTTCCCATCTGAAATTGCTTACCTCATCAGTTTGGAAGTCATTAAAAATAATGAGAACACTGGCACTTCTCCCAGCAATAGTGGCACTGGATTCTGTGTTACTTTTCTACTTTAAGACATTTGTATATATCCACAAATCATTTAGCTCTTATCTTCATACTAGCTTTAATGAAACTAATGGCTGCTGAAACTGTGGGCTTTTTATTCTACTTTTTGTTTAAATAAGCTTCTGCCCACTCCATCATAAAATGACACAAACACTTACACAGCATATTGCATCATGAAGGCCCCGAAGTGTTTACCAGGATCACCATATCCATCACTAAAATGCAAGCACTTCTCAGTCAATAAACACTTCAGCTGACAATAAAGTCACAAGAGAGTTTTCAGAAGGAAAACTCAAGAGCAACAAATCTAATTTGTCCAAAACAAATTTAGAATCAGTACAGCAGATAGAGTCTCACAGGGTCCTGCATTTTCATCTCCATCTGTATTAACTGTAGCATTTTTCCTCCTTGCACCATGCAAAAAGACTAACTCCATATTAACTCACTGAGTAACAACATCACTCCTGCAGGGTCCGTATTTTACAAGCTTTGACAAGATAATGAGCCCTTAGTAATATGCTGCAGGCCATCACAAAATGCAGCTTTGAAGAGTTTCATTAATCCCCTCAAAAGAGAAAATACTGATTGTTGGAAAATGCATATTAAACCTTTAAAACCCTCACCCTTAATTTTCAAGGTCTAGCTTAGGACTAATGTAGTATTTCTCACTGCTATACTTTTCCTCATAAGAACATGTATGACTTACATGCTTTGAAATAAGTAACAGTAATATAAATCTGGGGAAAAAAACCTTCTTTAGATATGTGTGTTTAATTACTCTAGGCATACATTTGAACAGTACATTAAAAACATTGAGTCTGTTCATGTGGACAGACTCAAAAGTCATAGATCCAGCACTTCTGCACAGCAAGTGTGATATTTCAGGCTCCTAGAAATTAATCACAGCATATAATGTGACAAATACATTTTGACATCATCTACTCACAGATGAGATATCTCTAAGATGCAAAGGACTCACACTCCAGGAACCCTGGAAGTCCATCCACACTGTGGAAAGTCCAGAAACCCTGGACTGCTACTAAAAGCTGTAACCTCTTGTCAAAATCAGTAGGGCTTAGTATTACTAAACTGACTGATATACCTAGGTGAGAGCATAAAACTAGAAGGCAGATAAAAGTCAAATAGTAATTCAACTGATAATAAAACTACAAGTACCAGATTTAATAAAAAAGTTCCTCAAATGCTTTGTCAGGTGAATTTTAAAGGTGTTTTGATGTTATTATCAGCATATGTGAAAATCTGAAGATGAATATTACCGTTGCATAAAAATTAACATCTTCCAAGAATTAATCCAAAAGCCAGTTTGGTTAGGGGAATGAGCCACTCAGTTATTAAAAATATATTTTTAAGGCTGTTAAATGTTTAGTACCTTTGCGAAGTACTGTCTTTGCATTTATTTTTAAGTGGTGGATAAGGTCTATTTTAGGAACACATATTGCTTGATGTTCTCATTAGTTGGTGTAACACCTTTTATCTCAAAATATTTTAGGCCATGTTACAAATGGTTTACAAACCCACAAAAAAGAATATATCATGAATTTGACTTCTCTCATCTATTAGATCAAGGAATAAAATGACAGCAAACTAGCTTCATGATTAACCTTTAAAATAGCTACCAAATAAACACCCACAGAACTATTGGTGCAAGCTATGCAATTTAAGCAATAGGTGCAATGTTCAGGCATCATGAGTGGTCTCACCATTTTAGGACCTTACACAATTCAAATAAGAAGTGAAGAACAATGTAAAAATTGATTTGAGGATAATATAGAACAGCAAGGACAAAGTTGTGGCAATTCCAGTTTATTAAACTAGACATATGTTTTCAGAATATTTGGGGAAAATTTATATTTTATTTTCTCTTGCAGTAAATAATGAAATGAGGATAATAGTTGTGAGATACCTAAAGCTTGCCTGTGGCTCATTATCCAATTAATTGATATGAGTAAATTGGCCAAATCAAGCTAAATGACAGCTAGTTGCTCCACAAAACATAGAATATATCAGAGTAAGAGGCTTTCAGATAATTAAATCAGTGCAGAGGTCTTTCCTTTTGAACCTTAGAAACACCTTAAAAGACATTTATATTTGCACCTTCAGAAAAAAGGATAAAAAAAAAAAAAGGATGACAAGTAATTCATATTCAGAAACTCATTGAGAAGATTACAGGTGTTACAGTAGCAGTGGAGAGTTTCATTGCAAGAGCAAGCCAGCGTTTTTTCATATAGACCCTCTTCCGTGAAGGGGATTAAATAAGATCTCTCATACCTATTATCTCACATGCCCCTCTCCTATCATCCCCAAGGAAAGAGAAGACAGTTTGGTGCCTCTGTTCTCCCATCCCCTCTTACCACCGCACCTGCTGCACCAATTTGAAGGCATCCTGCCCTCCAAGGTGCTTCTTTTTACACTGAGACAGGAATGACACATAGGAGAGCTCAAGGAAGCTTGTTAGTCTCTTACAAAATTACATGGGATAACTACTTTTAAGTTCTTGTAAGAATCCTGTCTTGGCTTTGGGGAAATGTAGGATAATATAGGGGATGGCACAGGACTGTTAAAATTAATAGTTAAACAAACCACGGAGAACTGAATCCAGATTCATTACACTGGGCATGGGGTTAGAAATTTAGTGCCAGGAAACGCAGGAAAAAAATATAAATAAATTCCCTTCTGTTTTGATGTAAGCATCAATGCTGACTAAAATGTAGATTTAAAATCTGCTCTTAAGAACAATAATCACGTAAAAGCTCTAACTACACACCTAAGCCTGAACCCTGCTGCAATGGGGAATACACACTCTCAGGCTGCACAGAAGCTTCCGTTACGTGGGGAAAAAAAAAGCACAGCTCTTCTTACCTTCGAGATACCTCTCACCCTTTTTCATTTTCGCAGTGGTTTGTTTTCTGTCTTCTTCCTTCCTGCCACCTCAGAGGCAGCTCAGACAATACAAACAGATGGGACATTGCTATTCATCTCACTCCTCTCTCTCTCTCTTTTTTTTTTTTGTTTGTTTGTTTGGTTGGGTTTTTTGTTGTTTTACGGGCATCAAAATGAGAATTCTGCCCATAACACTGCCTGTGTCACACAGTCTGTGTCACTCGGTGAACCTGAGCACTGGGCATTCACTGATGGCTTTCATCAAGCCGATCCTGAACTGTGGCAGCCAAGAAGGTACAGCTAATGCTCAGTATTGACACAAGGACAAGGTGCATGGAGAAGGCTGATGTGTCCCCAAAATGCATGGATGCAAAGGCTATCCTGGGAATAGAGAAAAAGAAGAAAATGGCCTCAAAAACATATGATCAAATTCATATTCAGGCCTACATTAACAAAAAGACAAAAACTAGTATTTAAACTCAACACAGATCCTTCCTCTCTCTTGTCATATCCTTCCAAGCACTTCATGTACACAAATTAAATTTCTAATGGCCAAACACTTCTAAAAATACAGATACTCAAGCACATTAATAATGTCATTATTCTTTCCGTTTCCCAATTCCCATTCACCCAGGTCAAGATACCTTCCCAAAACATTGCACACCAGTAGAAAAGCCAAGCCTTTGATTTTCACATCCAAATGTTAGCTAAGAAAGTGCTCAACCCTGAAGACATTTGCAGACAATTAGTTCAGAAGCTTTGCACAATTTAATCAGAAGAAGTTTTAAACTCTGATTGTGCAATTAAACACAGTATACTCTTGCAGTTGCAATTTATCACACTGCTACCGTGTCAAGTAATCTGGCTGACAGAACTGTCTGGCACCTAGGAGTGGAGAAATGAGAAGGATAATGTTCTGTAGGAAAGCAGGTCTATCTAACATTTTACAATGCTAAAAATACCCTTGGGACTTGTTCTGATATTTTGTAATTATGCACACATATCCTGATTTATGGTGCATGTCTCCCAGCTCAAAGAAGTATGCACTCTGCTTCATATCTTGCCCTATTTATGTGTAAAATACTTGAGTCCGTAATGCCATAAAAGAGAGGATAGGCTCATTGCACATGTTACTATCGATTTCATATGAGCATGGGGCATAATCTAATGATCCTTTTCAGCTAAGGATAAATATGCACAATTTAACCTTAAACAGAGTCAGTGTCAGATCATTTCAACTTCTGCCTTTGAGAAATGTGCCTGTGATGGTAAAGATCCCTGCTGTCCGGCCTCCTTCGTAAGGCTGCAGAGAGTGCGGCAGAGGAGACAGAGATAAGCAAGCTGGAAAAGGACAAGAAACATTAGCACCCGTGTATCAAGAAATGTAACTTCTTCAGGCCAAACTTACGAATTCATGTCCCACTCCCCCCGGCCATCTCCACATTACCATGCTCTCTCGCTGGGCAGCTACAGTAATTAACAAAGAAAAGAGAATCCACCTAGTCCAAGTGAGCACTAGCAAAGGACTAGGTTGATAGCAAAATAGGTATGTATTTCAACCTTGAAGATTACTGAAAGCATCTTAACTAATAAGCATACACAGCTGCTTTTCAGCTATACACTATTTCAAAAGAAGAAAGAATGACCTGGCTTAGACCAAGAGACCTGATCTCCATTCCCCAAGTCTGCTCTGCAACCCTCACACAACCGTGGGCATGTGGCTGAAATCCTCTCTTTGTCTGGAGACGGAAAGCAAAAGAGTGACCAAACATTCATTTGTTTGTGGGTTGTTTGTTTTTTTAAAAAAAATTTCCACCAGTTTCCAAATAAAACAGCACGTGTAGATCTAACGTTGTAATGTGTTTCTTTCCACCTATTACATGCTAATCATTAAAAGAGGAAATGTGGTGAGTGCAACTGGATGGCCTTAGCTGCTGCCTGTAGAAGGAAGAGCTGGAATTTGCATGTGCCAACAAGGGATGCAAAGACTATACTGGGGAGAAGGGTCTTCAAATAATTTCGGCTGCCATGATGCCAAATACTGCGGTCATTAACCATTTGATTACTTTTTTTTTTTTACATACATCTTAACTTTGTTTTACAGTTGTATACATATTTACTCATGCACTTAGCACTAAAAAGTTATTGCAGTATTTTTAAAATACTTTTGAACAGGAACTTATCAAGTTAAGGTCCAGTTTATCCATGAAATAAGTCCATGTTTTAACTGACTACCATACTACTTTTTCAAAAGCAATTTAGCTTGTAAGCTGAATCCAAGCCTTATTTCATTCTACAACACAGATTCAAGTTTCTGTTCTCCAGCTCTAACATCTCTGTACTCATTTCCTTATTGTTCAAATACAATTAAAAATGTACTAATAAAAAACTCACAATATTACCAGTCACTGCACATAACTACCAATTCACAGAAAAGGCCACAACCAAAACTTGAAAGATACATAATAACATTATTTCCATTTATTTATTTTCATATTTACCTACAGCCAATTACGCATCATTTAAACATGTCTTTGCTCTTTTTAGTGGTGGTTCCACTGAATTTTCCTGCATTATGATACAGGTATTTTTTTCTATTCAGATACAAGTAAGTTTTTCTTCTTCATTCTGCAATTGGTATATGAAATGAGATGTGGCTCAAATGAGTATTTTCCCCCACATATGCAAAAGCCACAAAATTTACGGAAAAGCAGCAACATAGGGAAGAATTTGCAGAGTTCTCATGCTTTTTCAGCAAAGTTCACATAGATAGATATGCAGCCAATTTTATGAATAATCTAACCAAGTAAAAACAAGTGACACTTTTATTTAATAACCTCTTTTGGAAGCAATCTAATTTAGATACTTCTCACTTTTCATATTTTAAACATTTCTGAGAAAATGAAATTAGTAGGTTTGCTTGTCCTGATCTCTTTTTATGAATAGTCCCAGCATCCATGTTTGTTAGCTTCTTTTTTTTTTAAAAAAAAAAAAAACTGCATGCCTGCCAAAATAAGATCATTTTTCTTGTCACCCCACTAACTTTTTTTAATATTCCCTATTTCAGAGGACTTATCTATTTAAACAATTAAGGGCTCTGTTACACCACCATGTACCAGATGTAGACTAGAAATAATTTTATTCATCCAAAGTCTATTAGGTGCTGTAACAGCGAGGAGCAAAACCTAGACTTCTTAAGACACAATCCAACATTTTAATGACAATCAATACCTTCCTCCCTCTGTAAGTGAACTCTCTGATTATTATTAATCTTGACGAATAGGAAGCTGAACACTGGACAGGGTGAAGACTCTGCCTCTGCTGCCAGTGTGATGTTGAACTGAATGCAGAAAAGCAGGAGTGGACATTTTTTGTTTTAATTATCTCAGTATGACTAGACTATGGAAATAAAGTTCTCATCAACACACTGTTGACACAAATTTATAACCCAGGCACAGAATAAACTTTTTTAAAATAAATTATTTTTTAGAAGACTGAAAGAGAGAGAACATTCATAAAAGCAGAGAAGAGGGTTTGATTCTCTGGTTTTGGTGCAATTGTCTTACAAGATTCTCATTAGAAAAGGAGAAATGAACAAAAAAAAATCTTGAGCTACATGCTTACATGGAAGCAAGGAGATATCACAGAAATGACTGTTCATGTAGATGTTTTAGGAAGAACCCTTTGTGCATCTGAAAACCCACTTACAGAAAAAGAAAGGTGGAAGTAATCTTGAGTAACCTGAGGTTAAAGCACACATATTAACAACTTAAAAATAAGTGATGAAAGCTTCTACAGCAAATCAAAGACAAAATAAGCTATCAATATGTTAAGAACTATTATTTCTACAGTGATATTTTATAGGCAAAGTCAAAGTAACAAGAGCCGTGATTCAGCAAATAGAGAATATAATGGCATTACTGCTTTCTAGCCATCTGGATCCACAGGGATATTTAACACCGCAAAGAACTAGGGCCTAACACAGAAACCATAGGGACAGGAGAGAAGGATGGACATAAGAGAGTCATTTAGCCCCAACAGCTCAAAACTGTCAGGAGTCTACCATTTTTAGCTTGCAAGATATAGCACATATTTAGCATCTGAAAAGTCTGGATTTTGTAATAAGCACCAGACTCAAACTTAATGTGCAGAAGATATAGTCTCTTTGTAACACATTCAATAACGTGGTACTTGATCGAATAAGAAGAGCCATTTAGACTTTACATTTTGAGCAATGGCTCATCTACAAAATGTCAGCATATAGAAAAAGCAAAAAGAACACGTTACAAAAGGATATCCAGTCCTTCAGATAAGACTTAAAAGCAATATGTAATATATCCCGGATTAATAACATATTAATAGCTGTGGCAAACTCATACCATTCCCATCTCAATAGCCTGAGCCAAATAGGGAATGCATCTGACTTTATCTTTTCAGTAATTCTACTTTTTAACAGTTACATTGAATCAGGTCAAGCAGAACCCAAGATACTTTATTTCAAGCCTATTTCAATGGTTAGAGCAGCAATTTCAATAGAAAGCGAGAGTGGTACTGTTCTCTGTATTTTAAACTATTTTAATAGTTTAAATAAATGAAAGTTATTGAAACTGGTTTCCAGAAACGAACTTGAATCATGCACAAATGTGCTGTTTCAATAAAGAATAAAATCAGCAGCGCAGAAATGAATTACATTAAAAAGCAAAAATATGCCAAATCAGACAAAGATTTAAAACTCCAGTACATCACAGGTGATTCTCCAGCAGCATGTGTTTCCAGTCAGAGTACAGCTATTGCAGACAGAAAGTAGGAAATAAAAGAAATGCTAATCCACGCAACAATGCAGCTTCATGGAAGCAGTGAAGTGACACAGGGGCTTCAGTTAGGTCCTTAAAAGCAGGCATTGGGCCAAAACAAGATATGCAGGACACAAAAGGACTAGGTGTGTGACTCAGAGAGGGAAGGGCTCCCACCTCCCTCTCTGCCCTGCTGCCAGTGTTCTATGCAGCAGCTGCCTGCAGCACCACTGGAATACACGTAGGAAAAATATCTTTGAGAAATTCAGGCACTAGACATTACGTGGTGGTGCTTCAAAGCGTGCTGTTTGTAAGATCATTCTCTCATTACGTTTCTTTTTATACACACCTATGAAGGAAGGAAAGACCTTGCAGACTGCAGCAGTTTCTTTGCTGAGATATGCTATTGGCATAGAGCTGGCAAAATTATACTATATTAAAATAAAAAGCTTAGTAGTTGTCTTCACTTAAATACAGAAGCATGCACATACTTTGCTCTCAGTGAAAGAGCAAATAAACAGAAAATAAAACTGTACATAATGGCAAGTACTTCCTTAGCTGCAACAACAGTAATGTTCATGCAGTTATTGTCTAGTGCTCCCAGGCCAACATACTAGTTTATCATTACACAGGAGTAATGGTTTACTCAGCTCTTTCCAAGTATCGCTCTGCCATGCTCACACACCGCTTGCTCAGAGCCAGCCTGAGGACCTGCAGCGTCCCTGGGCAGTGGCCACTGCCCAGCACCACGCAGCAGAGCCACGCTGGAGGAGCCTGCTTCAAAAATCATGGAGAGCACATGCCCACAGTAAACCCTGGCCACAGAGCCACAACAGATTTAGGTATTAGGTATTCCTATTTTATATTTCAAACCAGAACTGTAATCCTCAAAACCCACATCAGCTAACCCTCGAGATGCTAGCATTTTCCTCACAAAAGCTAGGTAGGCCCCGAAATTTCCATATCCAGCAGGCATGCCCAGAAACATCTCAACCCCAGCAGGTCTGAGAAATTCACATCTTTGAGGCCTGAGCTTCATTAGGAACTGCAAACTCTTCTCCCCCCGACATCTTGCCTGAGGAGGTCAGTCCCACAGGCAGGCAGTATTTTTACCTAGACACAAAAATGCAGCAGTAAAGGCTTTCCTCAAAATCAATTGTTATCATCACCATGACAGAGGTGGTGTATCTTGCACTCTTCCAAACAACTCTTCTCAGCTACTATGTACAGAAAGCAGCTGCCTACTTCAGGAAAGTGGAATAAACCTACAAGGTGGAGTGAGAACCCAACAAGCAGACATTGCAATTGCTCACATTCTGGCTGTAAAGTCCCCTTACGAACCTATGCCTGACTTGACTGGCAGCTCGTTCTGTGTCTGGAGTGAAGGAAAGGGGAACAGTTATACTATCTCAAATCATTGTTATTGTTTCAATGATTGCATTAACATTCTCCAAGCATAAATGGTCCACAAAACATTCGAGGCAGACATCTAATGATGGATTTTCCCAACAGAGAAAGCAATTCCTCTAAGCAATAAAACAGTCTGTGAGAAATCCTGCAGTCATAAATCTAGTATTTCTCATTACAAAATTTACATCAGCCACGAAGTGATTACTTCTAAAATTACAAACCCTTGTGGGCAGCAATATTAGTGGGTTACCAATTGCCATTCTCATGAGTCATGAGAAAAGCAGTCCAAATCATAATAGTCTTTTTTGTAAAGAAACAAAATATCAAAAGAATTAATTGCCTTATTATAGGCAGGAAGTTTAGGGCATCCACATAACAGGCATCTAGGCATCAAAGTACAAAGACCAGCAGTAAGTCCCCATGGAAACTCTCAAAGGTTACACAGGGAAGTCCAAACAACGCAGCTTTGTCACAACTTTTCAATACATCCTCCACAAAAGCAGTGACCAGACCCCTCGGCCTTCCCCAGCGTTTCCCACGTGGGGGCAAGGAAGGTGCAGGAGAGGGAAGAGAGAGCAGAGAGGATGTACCCACAGCCTCCCACTCCTGCAAAAAGTGGGCAGTAACTTCAGTCCCCAAGGAGAAGGGCAGCAGCTAACCCACCAGGCCCCCACCCTGTGTCAGGTGCTGGAGGGGTGCAGGATGTTTGGCACCTGGGGAGGCAGGTCCCATCCTAAGGCAGTGAAGAGGGGTGAGGGGGTACTTGGGGCCATGCATGCACGGGTTTTGCCCAGCTAGCTTGATGCTGGAACAGACTTATCCCAGGACTTGTCAGGGAGCAGGCATCTCCATCAATTTGAGGATCACTGTCCCCCAAAGCCAGTTCGGCTCTTCTGTTTCTTCCTGTAGCCTTCTCTTCCCCAGACACTGCAACCTAGCAGCAACCTGACACACGAGGATCGGGGGGCTCTAAGGACCACTGGGATTAAACCAAACACATTTTAGTAGGAAAAACATGTCCTCCAACACCTCGCTCAGGAAGAGATGAGTGTTACCGATTCCTTCAGGAAAGCTAAGAAATTGCAAAGAGCAGCTTAAACACAGGATTGATCACACAATATAATCAGAAATAAAATAAAATCTGTTTAACTCATCTGGATTTGTGCTTCACATACATTAAGAAACTTTTCTAATTTAACTGCAGAGAAAGCAGAGGAGGAGAGCCCTTTAGAAGCAGATATACTGAACTGTAAAATTCGTTTCTGCACAACTAGTTAAACAGTGTGTTATCTTGGTCTTGACTGCTCACAGAAATTGATGACCACTCAGGAAACAAAAAAAAAAAACCCCAAACAAAAGGCAAAGTAAGAAGTTGTAAGACTTTATGATCACAAGGTATATTCTTCATGCATAAATGGACCTCACTGTGGCTTACTCCCTCCAACTTGTGCTCTCATCAATCCTCTTGAGTGTAACCTGCAGATCCCACAGCTAAATTATGAGCCAGATCTGTTTGTTTATCTTACGGAACATGCATCTAAGCTCTGATCAGCTCTCCATCAGACCAATGTGCTAATCCAACTTGCCCTGAAGCTGCTCAGTTGCAAGATCGCAAGCAGTACTGATAGGAATAGGCGACAGGAGACCTAGGAAATGGGGCTGCCCCACTCACCTGCAACACACAGGGAGGCTGAATTCAGGGCAATGCATGTACATACACACGTGCTGCATGTAGCTGCTCCATATACACAGAAGGCAAGAGCCTGCATCTTCTGTCACTGCTTCCTAGCAGGAAAATGATCCACCAAACCCATGAATACACCACCACAAGTACAGGTAACAGTTCAACACCAGCTCTGGCTCCTTGACTAACTTAAAGTTTAAGTAATATAGAAGGCATCTCCCAAAAAGACAGTAACTGCTCTAAGGGCTTTAATAGAAAAGAAAATAAGGTGGTTTCATTTTTTGTGCAGCAAACAGATAGGAATATTCATGCAGAAAGAAACACGAACCAACTGAATCCTGGAACTTCATTAAACTGAGAGACACTGTGACAGCATTTTCCCTCCCCTCACCAAGGCAACTGCTCTGGGGACAGGCACATAGACAGAAGACTAACCTTGACTAAGTACTGTGGCAGATGAGACTTTGCTGTGGAGCACTGGCACATCCATCGCTGTTAGGCTCAGCAAGAGGCAACACAGGAAGGAGCAAAGAGGCCATGTCGCTTCCTAAGCAGCAGCAGCAGAGCGGTGACGCCAATCCACAGGCACAGGTAAGGAACAGAGGAGGCAGGACAGAATACTTTATTGAAGGCAAGTCAGGTCCCAGACACAGCACAAGCCACTTTCAACCAACATGAGCAATTAGGAGGTTGTTCCTCAGCATCCTGAATAACCAGGTTTTGGAACTGGCTACTCTGCCTGGAACTTCTTCGAGCTTGATTGAAGCCAGCCCGAACACAGACAGGGGTAGCCCTGGCTCACCGCAGTCGTATGAGAAGTTATTAGTATTTTATTTTTACTGCAAGTCTGATCATTGGCTGTTGTATTGCTTGCTTTGCACAGCGTGGTGCAAAATTTATTACCAGGAAGGTAACAGTAGCAAAAAACCTGTAAATACATACTTGTAAAAGAAATGAAGTTTTATTACATACAAAAATATACTAAAAGAATACATTCCCACAATTTATTACCTCATCGTCGCCATACCCTGTGCACTTCATTTTAACTATTCAGGGAGTAGCCTGGTCACATACTCCATGTTTATGAGAAAACTATTTCTCAACTATTTCTATTCCTTACCATCGAATGAAAAAACATTCAACGTGCTTATGCTTTCTACCTGTCGTGGTTTAACCCAGCAGGCAGCTAAACACCACACAGCTCTTCACTCGCTCCCCGCCAGTGGGATGGAGGAGAGAATTGGAAAAAAGGTAAAACTCGTGGGTTGAGATAAAGACAATTTAATAGAACAGAAAAGGAAGGGAAAATAATAACAATGATTAAAAAAATATACAAAACAAGTGATGCACAATGCAATTGCTCATGACACACCGACCGATGCCCAGCCACTTCCTGAGCAGCAGCCGTGCCCCGCCGGCCAACCTCCCCAGTTTTTTGTTCAGCATGATGTCATATGGTATGGAATATCCCTTTGGCCAGTTTGGGTCAGCTGTCCTGGCTGTGTCCCCTCCCAGCTTCTTGTGCACCTCCAGCCTCCTTGCTGGCACGGTGGTATGAGAAGCTGAAAAGTCCTTGACTTAGTGTAAGCACTGCTCAGCAACAACTAAGACATCAGTGTGTTATCAACATTATGCTCATCCTAAATCCAAAACACAGCACTACACCAGCTACTAGGAAGAAAATTAACTCTATCCCAGCCAAAACCAGGACACTGCCCTAATAATATATTTGAAATTTGTAGGGTTGTAAAATGATATCCCAGCATGGCATTAGCTATTTTGATCTTTGATCTATTGGTGCCATTTAACTAGAGGATAATTGTTTACCAGCTCAAAATACTGGCCTAGTAAAAAACACTTCACTGCTCCCATAATATATTTTATAGCTAGAGAGTAAATATTTATTTCCTGTGGGTAAGTTTTCTATTTTAATAGATGTTCACATGCTATATTGCTCTTGTATATCTGGCTCTACATCCACCACACCCCATGGTCTTGCTTGTTCCCAATTTATTACAAAAAAGCATTTTGAGAATGAGAGCTCAAAACACCTTTACTTACAGATGGATAAAAATTAATATGCATATTATGCATAAGTCAGTTTCAGGTCTCATGTTTGAAAACCATCAGCAAGTGGATATGCTCTAACCTGAGCCTGTCTGAGATCTGCTGATGAGCAGAGTGAGGAGCAAGTCCTCCCATCCCTCCTGCTGGGAGAGATGCTCTGCTCTTTATGTGGTCAGCAACTTGCAGGACAGTTAATCCAGATCCTGTTGAACTCTGTATAAAGTTTTTCCTGTCATCTCCTTACTACTATTAGGTGATTATGAAAAATATTTCATTACAACCCAAAACCAGACGTTTTCTATTTTTGTATAGACTAAATGTATCTTTGGCAGTAGCCGAGCTACTTTCCCCACACTGATAATCCAACAGGACATCACTCATGATCAAGACCAGTCACAATAGATTGCTTTTTGCCTCTTTTAAAAAGCTGTTTCAAGTTGAAAAATTAGTTTTGATATGAAAGTTAAAACATTTCATCTTGAAACTGTCAAAATGAAAACTTTCAATTTCCTAGATTGTGTATTAAAATCTCAAAATAACTTCAGTATTTTTCAAAGCCCGCCCCAGCAGGAAAAGAACAGAGGAGAAGCAAAACTGTTTGCTACATCAGATCACAGTTCTTGTACATTTCCACTCCTTTCCCATTCTAATTTTTAAAAAAAAAAAAAAAAAAGCTTTTTTTTTTCCTCCAGCATGTGTACTATTCAGCAAAGAACACCTTCCCCCTTTATTGCGAACATACTTGCAAACACATGGCCAAAATACCACTTTTCACTCCAAATCTTTCAAAATTCTGTTTGAAATATTTTCACTACATTTTCTAATAAAGGATTGGGATTTATATTAAACTATTAAAATTAATTAGGGCAATTAATCAGGATAGGAAAATTCAAATTAGCATATTTTTCCAGAGAACAAAGATCTAGTTTCACACAATGAATTCCTAAAGTAATAGAGGCTGAACTAATGCCAACAGCATCTGGCCCAGTACACAACTGGTCACTCTTCAGATTGCAGTCATGAGATCAAGTTGTGAAATTAATCTCTTATACCTGATTAAACCAAGTCCTTCAGCTGAGAGACATCTTGCCATATTGCCAGAGCATGAATCCTGTACCTATAGTGTCTTTTAGCGTGGGAACTTACCCTCCAACTGTTTTTCTGCAGGGTCCTATCCTCACACTGCAGGGCATAATTTACACCTGAGATCCCAGTGCAATTTAAACACATGCTTTCCCCCAATCCTGCTAATGTCACAAACAACTTGATTTACAAACCAGCTTTTTAGAAAGCACGTGACAGAGGTGCTTTTGTTTCAAGGATGAAGCACAATAGCTTACAGGTTGATCTCCAGTGGGGTTTTACAGGTATGTGTGCTCATGCTTGTGAAACGCAAAATTTTCATAAACAATCTGGAAAGAGAGCGAATAGGGATGTGAATGTGTTTGCTGGAAATGTTCCTTTCCTTACAACCCCAAATAACTTAGAAACAATGAAACACTGCAAAAGAAACTTACGATACAAAGTGACTGGGTGCCAGATTAAATTCAAAATAAAAAAAATGTGAAGTGATACTCACGGCACAGGAAGGGTGTGAGGAGGGAAAGAATTTTCCACATATAATGATGGGGCCTAAGCTGACCATCACCAATCAGGGTAGAGACTTTGGGATTATACTGAATAACTGTCAAAATTTCAGGACTATTCCAAAATTAGTCAAAAAGTGATGTTAGAAATTATTAGGAAAGGAACGGAGAACAAAAAAGAGAATATCATAGCACCTCTGTTTAAAAATATAATACTGATGCTACTTGAATACTTTTATGCAGTTCCAGTTTGCCATGTACTTCAGCTAGAAGGGGTAAGAGGAAAGACAAAAGGTATGAAACAAATTCTGGCTATGCGATGATAAGACAGATCACGATGCCTCAGCCTGGGTGAAGACAACAGAGGTTGTGATAGACACATATACAACGACAGGTGACAGAGACAGTGAGTGGGAAATCACTGCTCACCATCTCTTCCAACACAAGAACCAGGGTTAAAAAGTGAAACTGGTAATATCAAAAGAGATGTCACTTCATCCATTGAACAATTAAACTGAGGGAACCAACTGCTACAGGAATTAGGTGATAAAGATTTATCTAAGCTGGGAAGTGTCTGGAGGAAATTTATCAAAAGCTGTTACATGTAAAGATGTTGTTCTGGCTGAGGAAGTCCTGAGCTACAAATCTTTGGGGGGTGGCGGGTCTTGTAACATGTACTAGGGAAGTACTGCTATACTGTTGAACTGTTCTTTGCTGTTTCTTAGGCATCATCCATTCCCAGACAAAGAGCCGATACAAGGCCAGATAGACTTTTTTTGGTTACCACAGCATTTTGGGCTTTTTGATACATACACTTTTGTGTCATTAGAAAAACAAGTTTCAAAAATATTCAGTCTACATCACTTTTCCTCTGCATACAAGAATAAAAAACAGCTTTCATTAGAAAACCCACTGCTGCCAGGCTAATGCTATGACATTGGGAATTTCAGCCAACTTTGGAAAGGGAAGGCAAAAAACATCAGCAAACAGAAAAGGCTGTAAATCAGGAATGGAGCTGACAGGTTGGCAGAGTCCTGATATTGCTCAGCATTCATAAGCTGCAAATAAGGAAGCCTCGGATCATCACAGCACAGTGCTTCACCACAGCTGTTGGGGTGGCTGTATAGAAGTAGGTTGTTTAGAAGTTGTTCTTCACAGGTGCCTTTTGAGCAAAGTTTTGCAGGGCTAATTTTGATAACAACATCCACCAACAGAAAGCTAGAAGTAGCCTAGCTGTTTTTTTCTGAAAGGAAGAGATGGAATATGAAATGGGCTGTTTGAGAACCAACTGTGTATGAAACATCTATAGCATCATTTGAAAGGGTTTTGTTTTGGTTTGTTTTATTTTTACCTCACAAAATATTTTTCCTACTTTGAGTGTCTTGCACACTAAAAATGAGGTACAGATATAAATTTTATTTGTCTAACAATGAAAGTTTGAAATGTAACTTCCCATTTTGGATCATGAGGGTATTTATACCTACTTTGATTTCTTTAAAGAATTCTAGACTATATTGGCTAAAGTGTGTGACAAAATAGAAACATTAGTTGAAAACAAATTTTTATTCTTCCCAGATAAGACTACTCTTACAAAATTTTCCCGGTAAGAAATTTCAAAAACTGACATGGGGTTGTTGGTCGGATTTCATTGCTGGTGAAATATATGTTGTTGTGTCATGTCATAAACAGAAAACTGAAGCACCCTTTTTAAATTCTCAGCACTGCTGACACTTCCAACTAGTACTTCGGTATTGGTTTTGGTCTTATCTGTTTCTAACAGACAGCCTCATGCCTTGGAAATCTGACCTGAAAGAAAAATTCAGCCCCAAGTATCTGCTGTCAATTGTGCAGAAAATAGGAGATGACAGCAAAGTCACTTCTGCATGCCGAATTAGATCTCTTTCCGACATCTTCTAATGTCATTATTAGCACTCAAATACACTGTGTCAAAATGTGTCTGTATAGGAAGATGGACCAGGCAACATCAAAGTAATCTCTCAGTCAATATGACAAGCTAGTTTTGATTCAGACTTTTGAATAG
>NW_009189542.1:54777-58344 GCF_000690835.1 Fulmarus glacialis
ATCATGAAGGTTTGTTTATGAATGTGGATATTATAATGGGTGGAAGCAGTTAGGAAAAAACTGTATTATGCAGTTTCATTGAATTGCTGGAATCAATAGTGCAATATGAGTTGCTAAGATGATCAGCATGAGCCTCGGTGCCTATGCTCCAAATAGTCAATGGTGCAATGTGAAGAGTTTCAACAAGAAGATCATCTGCAGGAAGACTACTCTCTGCTTCAGAGCTAGCCTGAACAGCAAATACTAATTCTAAACCAACCATGTAAGCATGGATTTAAGTGTATCAGATGGTTTTAGAACAATATTCAAAGGACAGGAGAAGGGAATCGCATCTGCAAAGGTTAAATTCAAGTAATTTGTTCATAGTTTTCTTTCTTTCTGACAAAATGTATCCAAATAAAATTCAATAACCAGACACAAAAGGCACTTAACTACTGACAGAAAGCAATTCCTGGAAAGTCAGCAAAGTCTATCCCTGTAGCATTGAGAAGAAATAGAGTGTATCATCTAAATATAGAGTCGGTGCCTAATAAAGAGCAAAAACAGTAGTCATTACAGCTCTACATCCTGCATCTTTATGGCAAAGGTCAGAAGATTAATAGAAGAAATGAAATAAACTACAATGAAAAAGGTTTGGATTCTCATATACATGGGACTCGTATACATTAACTAACCTAAAGAGAAGAAAAGACTACTTAATTCCATTAATAAATGGATATCAATAAACTTCTCCTATTCTAAGTAGCATGATTCTTCCTGTTATTTCATCTTTTTATGTCCTCTTAATATCCATTTCATTCAACTAAAGGCCAGGCAATTATTATTTGGTAGTGAAAATAGAGTTTTGTCCCATCTCATTAAAATTAGATGACTAGCAAAAAACCATTTATGAATGTTTAAATATTTTGGGTTTTGTTCTTACTGAGCATGTGAAGTGGTCATAAGCCATTTGCACTAATCATCCACAATGGAGGTGGTTGTGCTCTGCCTTCAGTTCTGGGCTCACAGATTTGTAACTAGCACATGCTGTGTCCTGAAAACGCTTAGAAAAAAAACCAGTAATAATCAAAGTAGTACAAACCCTTCCACTCCTTAATATGATTTAATCCTGTGCAACAACAGCAAGTTTATGCAAATCTTAACATTCTAATTTCTTAACTTCTAATAACACAGGAAGTTAACCATGATCAATGCATATTTTAATGCAAAAACTAAGTACCTTACTATCACCAAAAGTGAATTTTATTTTTTCCTATGTTAGCTGTAAATATTTTTAAAGTGGACTTCAGTATACAACTTCAACACAGATTTTAATAATCATCTCATTAGCATAAAACATATACAGACACAGTTTCTTATACCATATAATGGTACTCCTTAACAGAGAAGTATGCTATCATTTCAGTTGTGTGTATACACAGTATATATAAGGCACATCAACTTTTGCCAGTTACAGCCAAGTGAACTTTTATCTCCTCAGCTCATTGCCAAATCAAGACTGAGCAAAAGACTAAAAGGCCAACAAGCCAGACATCAGCAGGAGAAAAGACATACACAGGTGTTATCTCATAACCTTCCCTCCTTTCTATTCCTTTTCTCAATGGCCTGCATATAAACAACAATTTACTTGAATGTTGCTTCCAATGTTTAAAGTTTTGTCTGCTTGTCCATTTCTGTGAAAAGAGCAAACCCCTGTGGGTTTATATGAAGGTACAGGGAGAGAGAGGCACAGTCCATCTCCCCCGCTCCCCCACCTCCCCTCTAAAGTCAGGCTGGGAAAGTTAGCACTGGTTTTAATCTCATCACAGAAGAACAAATCCAATCAAGGCTGCCTCAACCCCAGCAGCCTAGAAAAGGTAAGTCTAATCTCGAGCATAATTTGGGGGAGGGAGCAGGGGCAGACAGCAAAAGGACAAACACCGGCTACAGTTACTGCCACTCAGCTAAGCCTTTCCAGGTGGTAGACTCTTCAGGATTATCAATTAACCCTGAGTTAAAAGAACAAGCTAGCACTAGTCTTGCTCCATATCTTCTGTCAACTGATACATCTTACACAATGTGAGTCTGCAGACAGACATTCCTCCAACAAATGCACCAAAGATCAAAGATTTTGAGAATAAACTGTAAGAAGATGGGGGTATAAGCAGGGTCACTACTGTAGTGAAAGATGAACACAACAAACAGGTATAGTTTTTAAAGTAGCTTTTTTCAAAGACTGCACAGGGGCCAGGTACTATTCACAACTACAATGGCATAAGATCGTTGTTCAAAAGGAAGTGATAAATGGATTCTTGAAGGGCAGCCTTGCATTTGGGAAGGAGAAATGGCAGAAATTACTGAGCAGATGTGTAAGTCATAGTGTTTCTTGTAAGTTCTTGTGCCTCTCTCCTGGTAGGGAGAGCTCCAGCACCATCTTGCCTAGGTTAGCAGCTGCCTCCCTGCAATCACAGCAGAGCAGAGCTGGGGTTTGATTTGCTCTACTTTGGTCTTCTGTCAGGGGTGGAAGAGATTTTTATACTAGATGGGCAAGTACAGGGAAATTGATGGTGGGGAAATACCTGGGAATTGAGTTCTAACACGGATATAATAACAGGAGCACATGTCCAGTGTAAGTCATCATTTGGTAGAGCCCATACCCCAAAGAACCCAATCTGCAAATAGATACAGGAGAAAGCTTTGTCAAGTACTTCTCAAATGCACTAATAAAGAGACAGACAAATTAATCTATATTCCTAACTTTCCCTTATACATTTCCCAAAGACAGACAGGAATTAGAAAAACCTAAAAGTCTACACCACATGATTTTAAGCATATTAATCATTTTCTGAAAGGGACATACAGTTGTCAGAGCCATACATTTAACCCAAGAAATCAACTGCATATGTTTTTTGTTTCTCAGAATGAGTTTCTAAGTGATGAATTAGATTAAACAGTCACCTTCCCCCCATCCCTGCCAAGTCAATGGCAACAACAGTAAGAACCAGGGAAAAATTGTGAAAGCAAAGAATCAGGTAACTAAAATTGATGAAAGGATTTATTAATTCAGATTTACAGAGGGTTGTGTGAGAAATCCCAACCAATGGTTACAGTGCTCAGAAAAACTTAGTGTTTAACATCAGAACACAGCCTCCAGCATCTTCCTGCACAGGAAGGAACCAACAGCTCAAGATGGTGACACGGCATAAAGTAAAAGGTGAGAAAAAGGCACATGATGAATCACTAAGCTACCACAGATGAAGTAACAGATCCACCATTTACCAAGCATGTCTCCACACAAACATCTTGACATTTAGGTCTGGCCTACAAATACCTCCTGCAGCTTTAGTCACAATTATCGTACAAGCAACTTTACAATGCACAAGATGACAACCAACCTTGGCAGTGGCCTGTGGACCAAAAGTCATGAACTGGATAAATTTCAGTCACCAAAGTTGGTGCTTTTGCCTATCTCCAAACTCAGTGACAGAGATAACCAAGCATAAGAGGCAGCCACCCCACATCCTCCCCTTATCTCTACCCAAATCCGCTTTGTGATTGGATCGCTTAGAAAAATGGGAAAAGGGAAAG
>NW_009189542.1:58375-61838 GCF_000690835.1 Fulmarus glacialis
AGGAAGGGAATTACCCAATATCTCTAAAAGAAAGATAAAGTGTGGCAAGTAAATAATGAAGTTGAAATAACCCATATGGGTACTAAATACATATAATACAGTACTTTATCTTCAGCTCACACAGATCTCTAATTTAATAAACTCAGCAATTAAAAACTGATTGTAATGGTACACAAGATGTGTGCATGCTTCCCTCAGCTGAGCAGGATCAGAAAGTTTCTAGCTCAAGGAATAATTAAATTTCCTTAAAATGATCTCATAAGGCTTTCCTGCACAGAGGAACCAAGCCCACTCATGCTATACTAAGTGAGCAAACAAGTTTGTGGAGAAACAAAGACTGATAAAACTTTCTTTTAGCATTCTTCACACTATAAATGGGCATGAAAATAGTCACCAAAGAAAATCAAACCAACCACTTTTTTCCTTTCCTTTTTTTTGTGTATTTAGATAAAACATCAAAACAATCAAAAACACTTTTCAGACCAATAAGTTTAATTGGCAAAGACAACCATTAACACAGAGCAATTTCTGAACCTGTAGATATTCATTATTTTCTTTCAGAAGCTATTACTTATTCTGATGACTGTAAAGCTATTGGAAACCCAGGAAGATGGCCATACTAACTCTCAATACTCTCTATTTACTCTCTGTTTTACAAAGTGTCTTGGAAAAGAGCCTCAAAGCTACCAGACAGATCTAATGGCAATGCAACCATCATACACATCACCCGGCACTGCCTGCCCTCAGCACTCCTGGATTACATATGCTTTTGGCCTCTTACCAACCATGATCAAAGTGCAATTTTAGTTATGTTTCATATAAGTTACCTGGAATGCCAGAGATAATATAAAGGTCCTATAAGCATTCAGAATTTATCTAGCTTAATTTTCCTCATATTGTGCCTTTTTACACAAACTCTCATGAGAAAGATGATTAACAAACTTCTAAGGAAAGCTAACTTCATTTGAAACATTCCAGAGGACACTGTGTTTGGTTTTGGTTTGGTTTCGGGGGTGGTTTTTTTGGGTTTTTGTTGGTTTTGGGTTTTTTTTGGTTTTGTTTTTTTTTTTTTAAATCAAACTTGAATTTCATTTTAGTAGAGCCAAGATTTTGACTTGTACCTCATGGTAGGAAGACCTCATGCAAGACAAAAAGAGTTATACAGCCACGGTCATAAAGAAACCAGGTCCTTGGGTATCCTCATATTTCAAAATCAGGCGAATCGGCCAGACCCAGGCTCTGAAAAAAAATCTACTTATATTTATTTTGCCAGAGAAAAGGCCCATTCTGACAGCCACGGAAGATTATAGACTTACTATTAGTGATTTGCCTAGGACCTTTACAGATACCCACATTAATAAAAGAATTCTCTATATTGAACTTATAACAAGTAAATGTAAATTTTGCTTTAACTATTTGCTCAATCATATGGTTTTAGGACCCACACATAATGTTATAAACAAACAACATCACTGCCTAAGGGAAAAAAGGGCAAAAAAATTACTTCAACAAAAGAAGTGAATGAAAAGCACTCTTTCTAGCTATAAACTTATATATTTGTGGTCAATATTTACTGGTATTTGTGTAGCAATATTTCTGCAATTAAGTTTATGCACCCTGTGCACCATAGTCCCAATGAAACAACACAAATAGCTACTTTCATTTGTAACAGTCTGATTTGTGAAAAGAACATAAAATTAACTACAATAAAGATTTTTTTTTTCTTTAAAGACACCCTGGTGCTCAAGAAATCTTTCTAGGAAGAAACCAGCAGGAAGTGTACTTCTCTGTTAAGTTTGCAGGTACAGTAGTACAAATTAGTATTTTGTTTCTCCATTTGTTAGTTGATTAACATATGCACAGAGGACAAAAAGACAAACTAGAGATCTACTTTGATATTCCCATTCCCACTTTATGTTTCAAGAGACATGGTCCCTTCAACTGAGGGACCAGATACTCTGTCCCCATCCTGAACTTCAAAAGCCTCAAAAAGAAATGGTGATAATGGCATTGTGGTGTTTTCAATTAAATCCTCTGTGGACCTCCTTGGGACAGACAGATTCTGCCACTCAAGGGCAAGGGCTGCAACATCAGGGAGCACTTCACAGAGTGCTTCTGTGGTGCAGAGGACAGGAAGTTCAGAGAAGAAACTTCCTTATGTTCCTGCAAGAAAGCAAGTTAACAGGAAATGGAGGAATTTGAGCAAAAGAATAGTCCTCAACTGTGCTGAGTGAAAGCAAACTGAATAAAGTTAGCCAAGGCTCGAGTAGTTGTGTGAAGGAACTGTACTTCACAAACAGAAAGGTCGTAGACAAAGGACAGATATTTGCAAGTCATAAGACCAATTCTGTTCTGGATTCAGGTGATGCTCAGAAGGCAACAAAGGCCAAGTAAGAAGAAGCTACACCAAATCTCTTCCTTGCATAAAGATTTCAATAGTATTGTGTTTGAGAAATAGACTTCCGGGTAACATTGCTACAAACACTAGGAAAAAGCTATTCCTTACTTCCCTCTCAGCACTACTGACAACCCAGTCAAACAGCTCAATAAGTACGAAAACATGCTGCACTGCAACAGAAAGACCTTCCCCAGCAACAGTGCTAACACAATACTGGAATTCAAACACATGATCAAAGTCACCAAGCGACTGTGCATCATAGCTGAGCCCTGGTGACTGTCAGAGAGTGCCTTCTCAGCCGGATAATTTGGCTTTACTGAGCCTGCAGCCTGAGCAGGCTAAGTTACACTGGAGAAGGCTAAAGTTACCCTGAATTCTGCACCTTGCACAGCATAGAAACATGCACTCAGCTCAGCTGACATTTTAGTTTGATAACCAATGATACCTTGGCAAATAAACATCTAAAATGCTCTAATGGGTCAGAGCAGAGGTGCGGCTAGCCCAGCACTCAGTCTCTGAGTGGAGGTATTAGTCAGGGGGAGCACAGGAGCCCCAAGTGTTCCCCCAGCATCCACAATTACTGGATTAATGATGGCAGCAGACATATTCCTGCCTAGTCCTTTAGTATCTATTTATGGACATGTTATCCAAGAATCTACACAAACTGTCTTCGAAACTGCCTGCCTCTATAACCTTCTGCAACAGCAAGTTCTAGATGTTCACTGCTTTACAAAAGAATACTTAGTTTCTCTTACTTTTAAGAGTTACTGACTCCTATTTTCATCAAGAGCCCCCTTGTTCCAGTACTGCAAGATTTATTGTAAACAATTCTCTACATTCAGCTTTTCCACTATCTACTTAGGCTGTGCTAACTTTATTTCTTTAATAACCTTTGAAGTAGAAGCCTCTCACTGGCTTTTTGACAATACAGTAAGCTATGCGCACTGTATCTCCTGTATCCACACATCCACAATACCCTCACAGCAGGGCACTGTGGTTGGACTTCCCTCCTCCACAGCGGCACTGGCTTTTCCCCAACAGATCATAGAATCATAGAATAGTTTG
>NW_009189543.1:0-1268 GCF_000690835.1 Fulmarus glacialis
CCCCCCGCGATGTCTCAAGGAATTTTCTTCTTCAAATCCAAGGGGTCCCTTGCAGCAGAAACCATCAGCCCCTGGCAGGGGCCAGGCCCAGATTCGCCCCTAGGCGGAGTACTATGCCCGACGTGAAGCGACGGCGAGGGAGGAAAGCAGCAGCCATGTAAGAAAGCAGCGAGAACAGAGCTCTCCAACGGGCCTTTCCTCTTCCCCATCGCTAGCCAGGCCACCCAGAAAGGGCTGGGTAACTGAAAGTGTTTTGAGAAAGGAGCTTTCTGTCAGACCGGGCACCTCATGCAGACAGGCTCCCTTTTGCCCAGGGCTATTTCAGCTTAGTGCATGGTGTGCAGGGGTTTTATGCAGAGACTGGCATAGTTCAAGGAAGTATAAAGTGAGGGAAAACCTTGCTTTACCTGCCCCTGTCCGTGTGCGGCATGCCTGTTTCCTACAGGAGACTTGGTCCTTTGCCTGTATGGTGTTCTTGGTCTCTCGCAGTCCTTGAAAACTGCAGCATTTGCAGAGACGGTTTTCTAGTGCTGTCCTCTTAGGTTCCTCAGGATTATCTGGTGTGCATTTGTCACACTGCAAGTTCCCCAGGTCAGCTAAATTGCCTTTCTTTCATTTGATTTTGAAATACTCTTGGGATGCTCCTCACAGTGCCTTGATATTGTCTTTCGATACAGTCGTTATGGAGAAAATTAAAGAACAAAAGAAACAACCTTGGGACTACATACTGACAGAAAAAGCAATAGTTTCTGGAGAGGTTATTCTCTAGCTGTGTTGCTCCCAGGCCCTGAGCACTTTGTAGAAATCAGCTGAAGATTTTCTTGGAGAAACCACTCCAGTGCAGCAGGGTTCAGTAGAATCAATCCCGATTCAAATCTTCAACCAGTAAACTCAGCACTGTGGTTTCATATACACTGTATTTCCCTGATAAAAGTCATCCTAACAAGATGATAGTTCACTGTCAAAGCTCTTACACAATGTCTGTGAATATATTGCACCCTCATCTTTTGTGAGTTCCCATTTCTGTTGGCTGCTGTTGTTGAATTGGTCTGAGAGGCATCATGGGCCCCATTGGTCTCCAGGACCACAGAAATGGTTCTTTATCGCTCCAGGCTCTACTTTAATTGGTAGACCCCTGGCTGAGGGTATGGCTATACCAGAGAATGGGGGATCACTGATAGGTTGTCGTGGTTTAACCCCAGTAGGAAGCTAAGCACCACACAGCTGGTCACTCACTCCCCCCTGGTGGGATGGGGGAGAGAATCGGA
>NW_009189543.1:1299-45996 GCF_000690835.1 Fulmarus glacialis
AAACTCGTGGGTTGAGATAAAGACAGTTTAATCGGTAAAGCAAAAGCCATGCACACAAGCAAAGCAAAGCAAAGAATTCATTCACTACTTCCCATAGGCAGGCAGGTGTTCGACCATCTCCAGGAAAGCAGGGCTCCATCACGCGTAACGGTTACTTGGGAAGACAAACGCCATCACTCTGAATGTCCCCCCCTTCCTTCTTCTTCCTTCTCCCCCGCTTTATATGCTAAGCATGACATCATATGGTATGGAATATCCCTTTGGTCAGTTGGGGTCAGCTGTCCCAGCTGTGTCCCCTCCCAACTTCTTGTGCACCCCCAGCCTACTCGCTGGTGGGGTGGTGTGAGAAGCAGCAACTGTGTAAACACTGCTCAGGAATAACGAAAACATGCCTGTATTCTCAACACTGTTTTCAGCACAAATCCAAAACATAGTAGCTTCTATGAAGAAAATTAACTCTATCCCAGCCAAAACCAGCACATAGGTGTAGCAGGAAAAGGGGAGGTAGAGTGGAAAAGTAGCAACTGCAATGATGGAAAAAAATTATTCCTAGACGGGTGATTTGGAAATTCTTGATTAGTCAGAGGTGAATAAGGAGGAACTAGATTGTCAGCCCACTGGAGTTTTACTTGCCCAGATCGCAAAAATACCTAGGAAGAACTATAACAGCAACAATTTTATAGTCTTCATCTTGAGAGATAACTGGTAGGTCACCTACGAGGTTAACCCCTTCCTGCATTAACCTTCCTTCACATTTAACGTCTTGATTTCTTTCAGGGTGTCAAGTTCCAATTTAAGCCAAGTTGAGATCTTCAAAGCTAACTGTTCCTTTCTCTCCTTTCCTTGCCTGACAATTATTTCTACTCTATGCTCCACTGTCATTTCTGCTAGTGGTGTATCCCAACATTTCACACAGCAGTCCCCACCATCTGACAGCCAGTGAAAGCAACTCCATGACATTTGCTGATGTTTCTTGTTATGTCAGCTCTACAAGAGCACACATAACTTTGGGAACTAAATAGTTTCCAAGTTCTCTACAGATACTACTTCTCCCTTTTTTTATAAACACTGTACAAAACCTTCTACTTTTTATTTTCAGAACCCAACCATGGCACTCCAGTGCTCAAAGCTATTGCTTGAGATCAGGGCAACTTCTCAGCGGGGCACACCGAGATGGAATTAAATGGCCTAGACTTTTCTACACTACTACAAGTACATGTATTTTTTCCCCACCTTTTTAGATTAATTCATTTTTAACAGAAATGTATCACAAATACCTGCAAAATATCATGGGTTAGGCTTCCCTGTCTGTCAATCCCGTCCACCTCCTCTGTGTTCTACCAGATGGATGTCAACTGAGCACTTCTTTGGGGATGGTGAGCATTTCCTTTCTGGAGTACTTAGAGTGGGAAGAAGATGTAGGCTGTTTGCCTAACTCTACCTTCTTAGTCCTTAGCTGTCAAGCTTAGAAATACTTTTAAAGCAGCCAAGCTGAAAGTACTGATGGCTTCACAAAAAGGAGAATAGAATGAGATGTGTTTCCAGCTCTGTTTCCAGTCAGAGGGATAGAAGTTAACACTGCAAAACTTTGTTTAGATTGGCCTAAGTAGGCCAACTATCTTTGGCCTAGTTAGTTATGCTGTAGATCTTCATTGTATTTGGCAATGGAATTTCTTTAGAATTTCTTAGAGCTTCTAAGAAATTAATCTGCTGAATCATATTATCTGTATTTGTCATCCATTTAGAAACAGCTATTTGATGCTTAAGCACTGTGGTAGAGCATACATACTATAAATACCTAATTAAAAAGGACTAGGTAATCAGGGAAGAGACGCAGTATGAGAATTTGTATAAATGTACCTTCAAAAATTTACTTAGGCACTGTTTTGGAAGCAGGCAAAAAAAGGGGGTGAAAATTCTGGCTGGAGGAAAGATCCTGGAAGAGAGAGTAAAATCATGGAAATGAGGCGAAGTTCCTGAAGATGGGGGTGATTCATGTAGGTAAGTGCTGGAGGATGCCCAGGGTCCTTGGCTGGTAATGCCAGTGACTGCAAGCATGAAGACAGCATGAAACCAGCATAGCTTTCTGCCCGACTTTCCAGACCTGCAGCAGTCTCCCTACTACGAAGGGAAGTCAGGACCTAGTGAATATAACTTGGGGGGAAAGGGGAGAGGGACATGAAAGGGAGTGTGTGAAGCAATCAAGTAGGGTAAGAGCTCTGATCTTGTTTTTTCTTAAATGAACACCGATGTCCTGATCCACAATAAGTTGTCATTTCCTCTGTCTCACCTGTAACACCTTGGCACCTAATGGACTACATTACCTCACTAGCACAATGTAGGCACTCTGCTGCTCTCTTTACTGCCCTGTGCCCTATATTCTCAGATGGGCAGCCTCTTCTGAGAACTTGGTGTCACAGGATTCTGTCTATGCTGCTGGTGCCTAACAAGACACTTACCTTGCTGCTTCTGCTACTCCTACTTTTGCTGGTTTTGATCATGCCCTAGCAGCATTTGAAGATACCTAAGGCCTAAGTGGTGGGTGCTTTGTTCCTAGGGGGTAAGCAGAGCTGTGCTTCCTGAAAACTGCACAGTGGGAGTCCTGAAAACTCCACAGGGTCAGGTACCTGATTCAGGACTCAGCAGCTTAGGCAGAGAGGAAACGATCATCAAGGCCTGGAGTTCTCACTCCAAGCTGATGGAAGTAGTTAGGGCTGAGATCTTGGTCCTTTGGCCTTCCCACACCCCTCATCATAGAGAATATTTGGAAGACCACTTCCTACTGATGGAAAAAAAAAGGGGCTGATATTGGCAGAGGGTGCAGAACTTCTGTCTGTAGAAGGCCACCACTAGGGCTCTCTGCAAGGAGCTGTACTGCCAGGACTCCACCTTTTCTGCAGACCTATTCAAATGGCTGATTCCCTCTGAAATCTCATTACCCCAACTCTAAGTAGCTGGAGAGCCACTTGTGATGTAGCTGGTTGCTATGTGCCTGTCCAGGAAGGTTAGAGTTCTTCTAAGAGTGGCACCAACTTCTCTGACCAAGGAGACCTGATGTGAGGCATCAGGACAGTGCTGGAGGACTGTGCTAAAGGGCCGTGTCAGAGGAGCACACTCTTCTGCTGCAGGTTCAGAATTACTTAGGAAGAACTTAAGGTCATGAATCTCAGCATATTCTGTTGAATGCTAAAATGCTTAAAATTTATCTGCAAAATTTATTAAATATTTGAAGAGAATTGGTGAATCAGACTTTCTTTCTACATCTAAAGAAAATAAAAACATTTGGTTTTCCTGGAAAGATTTAAGTTCATCTTACAAAATACTCTACCAACTCTCTCCATGGGGGTTGGAAAGGTGGTTTTGGGTCCTGATGCATAGTAGTGGAGTTTCTCCCTGAATAAGTGTTTCAAGTATACTGCATTACCTGCAATGTACCCTAAGTGTTCTTAGTTTTAGGACTCAGTAGAGAATGCTTCATTGGTGATTAGTCTGCTCAAATTGTGCTGTTGTTTTCTGTGACTGTTTTTGGCACTAACAATCTGCTTGTTCCAAACACTTCTGGACATGTTCACGCCTCTTGATGACTAACTGGTTGTTTGCATAATTCAGCTATTTTCTTGAACACATTTCTTGTTATTTGGGACACGAGGTTGGTTGCATTTTACCTGCTTCTTTTAAAAGAAAAAGTCATTAAAGTTCATAGGCTTATGCTAACAGCTATGCTAACTAGGCTTAACTCATGCTATCTGCTACATAATGTGATAGAGAAAAAATCTGTCATAAAACCTAAAGAAATTAAACTGTTCACAAATGTTCAAAGATTTTTTCCTCTAAAATCACAGGCTATTTAATTTTTATTACTTTGATTACCCTTCAAGATATAAAAAATGTAGACATAGATTGCTTCATTTTTGTTAGAAGTTCAGATCCTATATCATCCCAAGATGATATTCATGACACTCACCTGCCACTCAAGTTATTGAGCCCACCACAGACAAGTCAACAGCCTTGTTGTGATTGGCTTTATAATGAAAGAAATGGGCATAAAGGCCAAGTGTAGGTAGGATGAACATTAGAGGACTTGTCTGGAAAATGTACAGATATAACTTGGTCAGTGTGATTACAAATATTTGATAATACTCTTAGAAATTTACATTTACATTTTTTCCTGCAACTCTAGTGGTACAACGCTGACTTATGCAGAGATGGCACCTAGTCTGTCAATGCCATATTTGTATCTATATCACAAAACGGCTTGAGATTTTTTCAAATATATTAGATGTGGCAAAAATACTGAATGTGAATAGAATAAAGCCTGTAGGTGTGGTTCTTTGACAGACAGACCTCTATTTTTTTCGTTAAATACTGCTCCATTAGCCTTTTGTTTTGTAAAACAAACGGGGCTGCAGAAGATACAGCCCTGATGAGCTGAAATCCCACACATCCAGGTAGATTCACTGCATCTTTCATACTTCCATCACACTTCGCAGTTCAACACACTTTCCACCTTTCACACACATAGTTGCAGACTGCTTTTAGTGAAATGCTTGCTATATGAAGGTCAAGTGAGATTTGTGGAAGGGAGGTTGATCTAATCCCTTTAAATTCGTGACATGCTGATACGTGTGGATTGCAAAAGGCTTGACAGACCCACACTGCTTGCCTTTTTTGCCTTTGACTATTTATCATATGGTCTTCTAAGAAAACTGAACACAAATTTGTTCTCTAGCTTGTTTTCTAGACATGGTCTAACCTTTGTATAGCAAGCATGTGTGGGATTTCAGCCCATCAGGGCTGTATCTTTGTTAACAATGCTTTACTACCTCTGAAGGTTAAGCCACAATGAGAGGACAAACTACATATATAGACAATTTCCATCATTTGCTCTAAGTAATAAAGAACAGAGAATTAATAACCAACTTAGGTATCAGAAATAAATTATTATATGCTATATACACACCTAAAAGCCTGCAAAAAATGGCTTTGTATTGTTCTGCGCTCTTATCAGAACTGACTAACAGGTGTTGCAGAATAAACACATGCTCTTCTTCGGAGGTTCAGGCCAGGCAGGAGCAGTTTATTGCTATAGCTGTAGGAGAGAAGGCGGAGCAACAGAGGTTCAGCTCTCCATCCATAGTGGCTTAAAACAAAAGTACTAGGGCATATACACATTTACAGCAGAGATAAACAGCTTCGTGAAGGAGCCTGATATGGCAGAGCAGCGTCTGCGCAGCAGGAAGCTTTGTCACAGCAGATGTACTCTTCTGCTCCTGGTAACACAGAACCTGCAGCGCTGCCTGTGCATCTCCTCAGCCTGTCCCCCTCTTGCATGTGACACTGCTGTGTCCTTGGCCAACTTTTAGGCCTAGTGAGTTCTGCTGCCACACAGTTACCTGTTGTGATCAAAAACAATTTATCCCTCAGTGTTTGCTTGGTTAATGTATTTTTTCCAATTTTTCTGTTATTTGCATAATAAATGAATTATACATGCACATGAAATCACGAGTTCTATGTTTTTCTGCCCACCTAAATAACTTAAAGTATACTTATGCAGGGAAGAAGGCATTCACACTGCTTAACTGTGGGTATCTGACTTAGGTTGCTTGATGGAGAGACGAAGAAAAGTGAAAGAAAAATCTGAGAATGTCAACCCTGAGAACCAGAGGGATGCTGGACGGGTGAGCATAACACCACGGAAAAGGGAGAGATACTAGGAAGAGCTCTTTCTCTGTGTAATGATTTTAACTGTACTATTGAGGCCTTTCCACATTAATTTGGACTACAAGTGGGTATTACTGTAACTGGTCTAATACACTAACCAGACTAAACTAACAGCACGTTCTTAGTTCTATATACATGCCCATACAGGCAGTTGCATATATATCCCCTTTGTCCCAACAAGAGTTTGAATGTAGCAGAAAGGAGAACAGAGAGCTTTAATTTACCAGGCATTCCCATAAACAGGCAATCGTTTGGCTTGAAAAGCTGTGAGATCTGATCCCAGTTTGTCAAAGCTCAGCTCTGAACATGTCTATATCACAGGACTGAGGAGGTGGTAAGATAGCTTTAAGCTTTTTTTGGCTGTTACGGAAAACTTCAGTATTTTTTACATAAATGAGTCGAAACTGACCACTGTTTTTATCTAGACATTAAGGTTAATCAGTGTTTCCAATTTGAAATTGGACACTGAATGAAACACACCTTTCTCATACACTTTGTTTCAAAGTTATTAGTGAAAACCCCTATGTTAAGTGGTGCTTTGAGCGAGAAATTACTAAGTACAATATAAGCCCACACAGGCCACAAACCAATGCTCAGATTCCAAATACATTTTTAACACATTTTTTATTATATGGTTAATGGATCCATTGTGATGCATCACAAATTAAAAAATGGATAGTAATTGAAATATGGAAAAACATAAAAAGTGAAAAAGAAATGAAGAATAAAACACAACCTGCAGTTCCTTATTGATGAAATAAGAGAACTTCAAGCCTTATTTTCTATCATCTTCTACACAAAACTGAAATTGAAGTAGTTTTGAATATATGGACTATCACAAGAAACTGTTTTGAGTTAAATGAAATAATTTTACCTAAAACAAGTTTTATTAAAATAACATTACCTTCAGAATCCTCAGGGAGGCAGTGCTTGCTCCTCTTTGTAGCTTCATGGCTAAGTCATTCCCGTTCATTTTCAATTCAGGGACATTGTCTATGTGCTGCCTACATGCTGTTTTACTTTTGGGCTTCAATATCGAGTGAATCATATGAAACCTCTGGTGGGAAATCCTGCCAGCTTGCAGAGAAAACCTACCAAATCAGAAAATAATATGCTAGATCTACAGACAGGCTGGTAGTCTAAGATGTATCTGTCTCCATATTTGTGCTCATGTTTGTTATAAAGAAGGGGTATGTGGAGGTCCGAAGAGACTCAGAACTTTATTAACATATGTAGGGATCTTGTCTTCAGGCAGAGATTTGCTGCTGGCCCAATATTCCAGCAGTGTTATGAAGCTGCCTACCACCACACTACAGTTGAAGCAATCAGCAATTACACAACATGGTCAATGTTCGTGTAAGAACACAAGAAAGCAAAAATCTGCAAATGATGACAGAAATCTGAAAATCCCTGTTTTAATGGACTAAGTATTTTACACAAAATAGGATTTTAGTATTTGGAACACATATGTGGATGAGAAATTTACTTATGCAATTTCTGATTAATGAGAATTATACAGATAAAGTTTTCCATATGGTGAAAATTGCTATACTTTCTTCACCTATTTATGGACATTGACATTTTGCAGCTCTGTAAATTTGACACTGTGTGTGGGAGGTACAAGTATTATTTTTATATGAGTGATTAGTATTTAACAGAAGCAAACACCTTCAGGAATTAATGATTCTGATTTTGCTTATTCAAATGCAGTTTGATTGGACAGTAGAGCGTAACAACAGAATTAAAATCAGGCTTACATTCTGGCACATGAAAAAATTATTCTTACATATTAACAGAACAGAAGATTTTTCATGTAAATGGCTTTGGCAGTTTTTCTTTTTTTGTTTTTTATTTTGTTTCCAAATTAGTATAGCTGTGAATTTTTGGTCTTGGAAAGCTCTGATATTTCCCCTGTGAATTTCATATACTTCAAATGTCAGTGTTTTATAAAAATTCTAAAGGCAACAGGATTTTCTGTTTGCTGTGAAGATTTTTGGGTTGGGATGGTTTTGCATTGAAACATCTGGGATCCTTTTCTCACGCTGTTCCTTTCTTTGTTTTCTTTTATTTGATCTATTTCCCATTCATTTTCTTTACCAGATTAATTATCAATACTTTTATTGTCAACCTTTGCTTCCACTCCAGATATTCTGTGCTCATTTTAATGCAAGAAAGATAATTAAAGGCTATACATAAAATCCCCATAGCCCTCACAATCACCAAAACCCCCAGTGTCCCAGACATCATAGAGCTTCAACCTGAGGCAAACTAATTTCTAGGGATCCTTATTAGAAGCCTTCATGATAGACATCTTTAGCAGTGCCTGTTGTGCACAGGTATTACCAATACTACTAGGCATTTTTCATTGACCTAGTTGGCTGTGTTAAACTCACGTAGGTCAATTTGACGTCCAGAATGCTAGCAGCTATATCTGCAACTGAAATCAATGGACACTTTGCTCTGCATGGTTTCACTTCAGAGGAAATAACCTCTCAGAGGACTAGGAAACTCTGAAGAGGCACAAAAAATCACAATGCATATCAACACCAGCTCTTTGCACCAGAGCTGACCATGCGAGCAGCACTGGCAGCAGAAATGAAGAGAGAGTTGAATGCCTGAGACTACAGTACTAGCACAAAGCTGGAAATTGCCAAGGGCCAAGGCAACACCGAAGAAAAATGAACACTAATGCAACCAAAGCCATCACATCACTCGTGCTGGCAGAAATCAGTCTCATAAGGTTTTGCCGCAGGTGTGGCTAAGGAACAGTTGTCAGCAATGATTTTATTGGTGCTGAAGGATGGCCTGAATGGCTAGGCATTAGTCTGTAGCAATCACCAAGGCCTCCAGAGATGCAGTGTGCTGGAATCCAGAAAAAGCAGGTAAGAAGGCTAGATGGCTTGGTAAGGCACTTCTCATTTGGTCTTTCTTAAGCTAGTAGCTTTCAAAGATATCAAGGACAAGGCAGAATGATCTGGCACAGATAAAATGACCCAGCCTCCTGGATCTGAAGACTTATTCCTTCTGGCAGGAAGCCCCACAACTTGGAAGCTACTATGCTTCATCTGTGATATAGAAGAGCACATTGTTCTAAGCTGTGACAATACAAATACGTCTCGAATGAAAGTCGTATGATGGAACATGACTATCAGAAGTTGTACAGAAAGATGCTTTTGAAATCAAAACATAATCAAAAGGAGTCAGACACAAAGTATTGCAATTCAGTGAGGAAGTAAGAACTGGAAGTTCTGCATATGTGTTACCCCTTATGTCACACACAGAGCATAAAGAACATGCCAGCTACAGATACCACGAAGACAAACTCTGGTGGCAGAACTGAAGAATGAATGTGTGAACTAAGAACTTGCTTCTATAGATAAGCAATAGAGTGTAAAGCAATTTGACCAGAAACAAAATATTTATACAATATTTTGTATAAATTGTGTAACTACACAAAATAGATAATTTATATTTTATAAAATACATTATTTTGCTATGAATTTTGAACTGTCAGTACCAGCTATTCCAATCCCGAGTTTTACATTTCCAGTGAATACTTAGAAACATTAGTGAATTGATTTTACTTCTTAAGCGTCTTTATAAGGGAGTCTAGAATAGGAGGCATTGGATACAAGGGAGGTTCTTACAAAATTCCATTCACACCAAAAACAGCCAGAAGGTTTTAAGACATTAATCTAAATTAGATGTAAAAACAAACTGGCAAGGCAGAATTAACTAAAGCTTGTGTCTAAATTAAATGTAAAGTATGATGCTACAGGCATCAATACAACAGGCAATACCAAAAGCAGCGTGCATCCTGCCTGTTGAAGACAGCAGTGCCTAATCAAGCAGAACTGCAAGAAGGGGATGACTTTTCTTTCTTTAATGAGCAACTCAGCATGCTGCAGAGCAGAACCTCCAGGAAACACAAGATCTGTCAACAAGAGCTGAGAGCCTGCAGCTCATGCAGCAACTCAGGAACTATTGAGAGGACTAAGAAACACAAATTGGTCCTTAGGTGCCAAAAAAGTTTACAAGAACCAGAAGAAATTGTAAAGTGCTTGCTGCAACTGAAAGATACTGAACTGACTGAAGACAAGCCTGAAAGCATAGATGTGCCTGCAAGGACACAACACATAGGAGAAAGAATTACGTGTAAACTGTATGTTGTCTGATTCCCTCCGAGTTAAAGATTTCATTATCCAAGTTCACAGCTGGCTTCAGCAGACTAAAAGCCTTTTGTCCTTTTTATGATGAAAAGAAAAAGGAAAAAAGACTGACACCACATCAAAGCTCTGGCAGAGTCTAGGTCCCACTACCATAAAAATCTGCATTAGCAAAGCTCACTGGTTATAATCAGGGGGTGAAAATAGAAGTTTTCAATGGATTTTTAAAACTACCTTCCCAGCCCCCAAGGCATACCAGAAAATTCTGGAGAGATGCAATATACCCTCTTTCCAGTGGCCAGAACTGCAGTGTTATGGGCAGTTCATTCAGTGAAATGACCTCATAGGTAATTTCTAATTTCCTCCTGCCCCCCAAAGTAGTATTTATATAAGCTAGAAACAACAGTTCATTCTGCGTTATTTAAAAAGACCAACAAGAACACAACGGTGTTTGCTTCTTTTATTATGAAAGATACAAAACCACAGAGTGTAGTGAAGCTATCATCAGAAACGTGAACTTTTTTTGAACCAACTTTCTATTTACATACACAAAATTCCCCAAGTGGAACAGTATCAAATGTGAGACACATTATCAGAATATACCATATATACAAGTTCAGAGATTTAATATCTCTGTTACTCTATACATGATTGTTACACAAAAAGTCAATTCCTACCTGTCTTACACAAGTATTTTAAATTAAGCTTATGAGACTACTCAAGCAAAATAAAGCAGAATCTGGGCAAAGTTCTGCTATCTGAACGGTTACTTTATAAATATAGTACAAAATAATAGAGCCAGGTTTTCAGCCAGGCTCAATCTTTTGTCGTGTCAAATAGCTCATGCTCCAAATTGATGGAAGTAAAATAATGGAAACTATTACTGATTTTTATTGACATCAAACCAGAAATATCTCAGGAGTCAAAGACGCATTCGTTTTCAGATCACTGATCAGTTATTAGGAAAAGCAAGTCTTTTTATTTATTTTTTAAAAACACTCCCCTCAAACAGAAAAGCCAAACAAAATACTTGAGCTTGCTTTGCGTGATCAGACATTCTGTTAAAAAAAAAATACCACTTTGTATTGTTTTTAACTGGAACCAACTACTGCTTAGTAAAATAAGGCACTTCTTCTCTTCCTTTGTATCAGTCCACTTCCCTAGATTTTAGTTTAGCTCCATTTTACACAGAGAAGTGATTTCAGCTATGCCACTTGTGACAGCAAAAGGGATGTTGTTAAGAACTGTTGCTCTCCAAGCATGGATGGCCTCAACAATACCTTCTGGATTGCTTGAACCCAAGTCACACAATGAATATATGGCTGCCAGCTGAACACCCCAGGGAACACCTGCAAAACGTTAACACAAATCAGCTTATAGAAACTTTGATATGCAATAATGTTTTTGGTAAACCTGAATCTGAAGAAACTATTAGTTCAAGAGTTGGAATTAAAACACATCAACAATTGGGATGCCTAAAACCAGAAAGCAGCAAGATGACATCCTGCACACAAATTCTGTAACATCTCATTTTATACTAGCACTTTCCAGTTTTCTGAATTCAGCAGGTGTTCAGTATTCGAAGGGCATAAAAGATTTGAGTATCTAGTGATTTTACTCTAGTTAAGGGTGATCAGACTTTTACGAGAACAGTCAGGTTTACACAGAGTCTGAAACACACAGAGACATATACCACTTACTTGGAAGCACTTGAGATTGCAAGGAAGAGAAGCTATACTAGTAGTTCAAAACATCAACCAATGCTTCACTGCAAAATGTACTTAACTTCCAGAATAACTTAGCAATATAGATCTCTGCTGCCCTAATTGCCTTGCTTTGTCTCAGTCAGGAATTTGGACTGTCTTGCAACCCTCTCCCAATACAACAATCTTGCTAGTAGCAAGCTTCAGCATGAGCTGCTCAGGTAAAAACTTAGCTATTACTGCTCAAGTTAAGATCACCCTTCAAGTTCTCTGAGGCAGGTGATATGCTGTTACATGAAGCAGTGTAATTCCAAGGTGGCTGAAATCGTCTCAGAGTTGTTCTCTGTCTCAAACAGAAGGTAATACACATGCTTCGTTAACTTCAGAAGAGAAAGGCATTCAAACTGAAAACTGTTTGTACTGTTATGCACTAACATAAAACTGCACAAGCAGGCTGTTCTGGCATGTGTGTCTCAATTTGTGTGTGTTCTGTTTAGATTGCCAAAACTTCACATTGCAGAGGTTACACTAAAGTTCCTCTAAATAAACATTACCTTCCTCTTTTGCGTGCTGTACAAACAGTCCAATTACAGAACTAATATTCTTCACTGCAGCAAGATATCCTTCCTTCAAACCTATTTGGCCCAACCGACCTGAAAGAAAAAAGGTTACTATGTATCTGACATTTAGACAGTCAACTTCCTAATTTTTAGACTTACTGATTGTCTGTTGAAGTATCAACAGAAAATGCAAATTTCAATTACAAAAATTAGTCATTCTTGTTACCATGTTGTCTTGGGAACAATAATTGTCCTATTCCTTTTGTGACTAAAGACCCTGAGGCATTTTTCATCAGATTGATCCAACCTCCCACAGGTTTACAATTTCTAAGTGTAAAACTCTTAAAGAATGCAATTTCTGTTTAATAAACAATATTATATAGCCTACATACTGAAAATATCTATTGCAACCCAAAGTTTATCTATTTACCTTGACTGCCATCTAGATTGCAAATAAATGAATCTAACTTAAAATTGCAGGAAGAGGTACTATGTTGCATATAAAACCTTATTTTATACACTTTGCTATAAAGCATATGTAGCTACAGATTATTTCATTTTAAATACATAAAACATGTTGGTATTTGTTATCGTGAAATCAGAGTAACATCTCTCAAAACTTACGTACATGCTTTCCACAGGCTGACAAACAGAAAATATCTGCATAGGATTGTAAAAGTTTGGCTTTTAAGGTGAAAATTTTTGAAGGAAGTGGGAAAAAAAAAAATCAAGATCCAAAAAAATGCAAAAATAATTCAATTCACTTTCCAGCCAGGCTGACACTTTCAAAGGACATACTTACACAAAGCAGAAGTTCAACCAAGAATTTAGATTACTTACCAATTAGCCTGAGTGTCAATGCTATAACACTATTAGGAATGGATTGAGCAGTTTCGTTCCCCTTTCTCTTCTTTACCCACTTATCCATAGAAGGCCAAAGCACTTTGCTGTGAAAGACAAATGAATTTGAAAATCTGATAATGCATGAAGGCGTGGTAACAATATTTACACAATAATGAATGCAAATGGTTCTTCTGTTTACCATGTACTTCCATAGCTCCACTTGCATCTTTAATGCACCTTCCAGGGAAACTCACAATATTCCAAACATCCACAAATCTGAGTAATGTAAAGAAGGTTTTAAACCCAAACAATCAAAGCTAACTTTTTGGAGGAACCATTCCTGTTCAGAATAGTATTCCTGTTCATCTTCCATTCATTTCCCTGCAATGTTCTGCATCTCTGCCTGAAGTCAAGAAATTACTCCACTGACTTCATAGACGTATGTGAAATCGTGTTACTTTCAAATGTCATGCTGAGATGTTACGCAAGCTTCTTATATGACTAAAACTTCACAGTTTGCATGTCACAAGTAGGATCTGATGCTTGTTTTTAAACCTGAAAGGACCTGAGATAAGACTTTTTTCATCCTTAAAATGATGCTAATAGACCTAGTTACCTATTATCGGCACAACTCCATACAGACAATCAACTCTGTATGGCTTTAGTTAAAATTACATTCCTTTCACTGAAGCTCATTTGTATTCATTTTAAAAGTATTTCACTAAAAATAACTTCTTTACTATTTGAAAGCATGGAACTTGTATAAAAGACTTGATGATGATTGTAAGTTACTTGCATTTACTTTATATTCAATGATTACGTTATGTCATAGTTAAACAAATGCCACATTTTTTGAGATTCTACTAGGTTATGTAACCTCTACATAGAAAATAGGGGCTGTCAGATCAGTGTAGGTATCAAACCGAAGTCTTTCAAACCAAGTTAAGTATGGTAGCAGTCCATGCACTGGATTATAAGGTTCAAAGAAAATTTAAGACATTGAATCTAAGTATTATAATGATTTTAGAATTAAAATCAGACTGAAATCAGGATAGTACACTAATGAGTATGGTTACATTTCACTCCCAGCACTGAACAAGTGCTATTCACACATCAAAGTTCCACCCTCATTTTCTAGTGATGGTGGGGGAGGGGAATTTAACAATTAAGTTCAAATGAAGACAATCAATCATTTTGCTTCCTTGACAAACAATCCATCTCAAAACCTTTCACAATTGTCCACATATAGCTATTTTAAAAGCAATTCTTTATTAGAATGGTTCAAAGAGGGTTAATTTCTTGGTCCAGTACCATAAAATCCTACATTTCATCATTGCTCACTCATTCTACCTTAAAATAAGGCACACGAACACAGTAGTCTAGGTCTCATCAGGTTAAAACACCCTCATTTCTAAGTATGCAATGTTTTACTATGTTAAAAGCTAAGTCATAATGTCTCAAATTTGGAAAAAAAGCCAACACCAAAATAAACCACAAAAAAACCACACAGGAAAACATTTGAAAGAACTGCTTGCCACAATACCTTATAACATTGTCATGTGTCCAATCCCACTTCAGGTGAGCGCAGAGTAGATCAACAGCAAATATGTACTGCCAAGCATCTTCACTCAGATCTTCTCCATATTGCTCACTCAGTTGAAGTTCTACTTTTGGACATGACTGCATTTCTACAAGCAGGTTTGAGACCATAATACCAGCATCTAAAGAGGAACTCTGGAATTTTAGAAGGTGATTATGTTAATGAATGTAAAGTTACCAAGCCAGAACCAAACTCTTTACATATATTTGATTCTGACTGTCCACAGCATCTTACACCATAAATTCAACTTTGGGTTTGACTTAACACAAACAAAAAGAGTACATAAACTAAAATCTTTTTCTTGATGCTTTTACTAAAAGGAGAGTTTGGGGGAAAAAACCCAACAAAACCCACAAACCCTATACCCACTCTCTTCTCTCCTCCTACAATTTGGGGATTTTTGTTTCTCTCAATGAAGGTTTAAGGTCGGAAGAGTATTTCCAATGCAAGAAGATTAGCCTAATCCTGCTCACTTTCTAAGGTTTTTTTTTTTAAATGATTTTCTGATGCTGAAATTTGTTACTGTTTATTGTTCATTAGTGGCTAATTTCCAAGCAAGTAGTTTCAATAGTTGAGGTAGTAATAACTGAAAACATGTCACATGAAACAATTCTGCTAATTAAATAGCTACAGCAAGCAAGGAAATTTAAAAATAAGCATCCTTTAAATATCTGAAGCATTAAGAAAAAAGTCTAGGCTTATCACATAAACACAGTGGTGCTCAGTATATCTTCTCAGTACAAAAGCTCATATAATTGGCAAGTTCTGCAATGATGCAAGTCACTAAAATGGCATACTTTGATGAAGAACTAAATACCCATTCTACATGAGCTTTACTTTTGTAAGTAGAATAATCTTCTCATAAAATTATATGTATAACAGACTGTCAACCACAATCCACTTGAAATTTGTCCCTGTATTTCCACCGAAGTAAAAACCATCTTACAGATAGGATGATGTAATCTGCTATCATCAATATACAAATTCCTGAGGTCCTTCTCCCCACTGCAGCAGCTCTCATATTTCATAGACATCCATAAAGAAAGTAGGTAGTGTGAGTGCACAGAATTAATATTTCCAGGAACATTTACTGAGACATATTTATGTGCATGTCTATTGGCATGAGATTGAAAACTGTAACTTAATAGAATGGAAACAAATTCTTTGCTAAACAGGGATTGCAGTACAGCATAACTCTGAACACCGAGCTTAATGCTGCATCACAACTGTGATCGAATCAAAAAAGAAACATACATAAATTCATGCCCTCTTAACTCACCCCACTGTAAACCTGCACTACATCAGGAGGTTTATAGGGGCTGTAATTCCAGTGGTACCATATTAAATTCAGGGCTGGTTTCTTTTTCCAGTGGGTACAGCACCTAAAGGCTATGCTGACAGCAGTAAGCCTAGCTCTAGTCCCCAAGTCAGTTGTGGAGCAGCATGTTAGGATAGGGAATAGGTAAGCTATGAATCAAGATGATTTTGTTCACTTGATATTTACAGAACTATAGCACTTCCACCAAGCAAGCCTGGCATTAATATGGGGTTTTCAAAACTACCGGGCCCCTAGCCTTCAAGCAAACACACAAGCCTGTTACACAAACTCCTTCTCCAGAAGAAAAGTACCTCCAGCTCTCCATCTGCATGATATAAATTTGCTCCTACTGATATAATCTGTGTCCCAATTTTTCCTCTTTGCAACATCCCTTTCAGGATGGTAAAATGTACCTGCTGAAAACTGACAGAAATTAAACAACTCGTCCAAGGGCTCAAAGACTTGAAGTCAAATCTCAAAAGTCCTTAGGTCCTTAACATTGGTCATCCTTCTTCTGCCATCACTGCAGTTTTGTACTGATCGTGCCAATTGCTTATGAAATGAATTGGCTGATATTTTTTTGGTGATAGATGTGTATTTACAGTCTACCTCACAAAAAGATGATGAATAAAAAGAGACAGACTCATCTTGAAATTAACTGCAATAAATAATTACTTATTTCACAGAGAACTATGACAGACAGACAAGCCCAATAGATATTAAAACACTGCAACAAAACAAAACAAAACACCTCAAAGAACATCAAAGTCACAGTTCCACAGAGGGACAGAATTCCCTAGTCCAAGAACATTCCAGCCAAAGTTTAAAAACAATGTTTACTTTTAATGTTTAATAGTTTCATTAGTATTTAACAGGGAAAACAGGAAAAGTGTTGTGTTCTAGCAGCGTCCAGACAACCACAGGAAAAAAGCCTGAAGCAGCATCAGTTCTGCGATTGTACAGACTCCATGGGAGATTCGCAGGGTATCTTCACACCCTTCATCAGAAGCTGATTTGATTTGATTCAGACAGCAAAGCGACCAATGCAGGCAAAAGCTGATACTGACAATGAAAGCAGACATTACCTGTTCCCAGTTGAGATAAGCACTCAAACAGGCCAGCATCTCATTGCTTGCACTCTGCCTGACAACTAATTGCATAGCTTTGTTAATTGCACCTTGGAAGACAAATATGTCAGACCATACATTTGTGATAAACAAAATCAATTTTTCCGAGTCTGGAAAGTCTAAGGAAAAAAAGAGAGAACAAAGTAAGTTTTTAACATTTAAAAACAAAAAAATATATACTCAGGCATTAAAAGCTAGTACACTCTTCAGCAAGATAACTAGGAAAGAAGCAAAAAAAACCGCAAACAAAAATATCCCTACCCAACAAAAAAACCATAATTAAGAACAAAATAAAATCACAATCCTTAATAAGATAAGAAAAAAGAAGGAAGACAGGGATGTTTTATGAAAGATAACCACTAACTGAATCAATCAAAAGTTGTAGCATTTTGCTCCTCAGTGCTCTCAAATTTTATTTTATTTTAATTTGAAACACGGATACCACTATACTGTTTTGAGCCCTGGATGGCTCGGTATTTTCAAACTAAGTGAAGTCCTTCCGGAACTAAGAGAGACTTCATTTAGTACAGTGATAGTATGTATGTATTACCTTTGTTATCAGGAACAAAAGGAAGGGGGAAGGGAACCAAAATGAAAAAACCTCTCAACCAAGCGAGACTTTGGATAATGGGAAGTAATAAAACTTTAAGGAGGACATGTTGTACAAATGCACTGGTTTTGATCAAGGTATTGTCCAACTCCTGACGCTATTTTAAGCCAATACATGTTTTTAAATCACATTTGCTTTATGAATCAGTGCTTACTCAGTTAAAGTAAGAAACTAATAAAATAAGCAAAAAGTACAAAATTCCCTGCAATCACATCATTTTGGAGATGGTGGGGCAAAAATGAAAGCACAAAGGATCCTACATAAAATATTTCTTTGGAAAAATGAGTAGACTACTAAGAGCCCAGGTCATCACCAAACTGAGACACAGATGTTGAGGAACTGAGAGAAGGGAAATTTCTACTAGAACAGTTTATACTTCTGCACTATAGAAAAAAGTTCTAAGGAAAATGTCCCTTTCACAGGATTTTTGTTTGTTTGTTTTTACAAACATAATCATTCTGGAACACTACAGCAAAGACACACACATATTTAAGATACAAGACCACTAAGCCATACTATACCTTCTTTAAGTAGGCTATAGCAGAAAAGGCGGGCTCTTTCCAAATCTCCCAACTGTCGACAAATTCCTGTATAGACTCGACATAGAGCCTGATTGAAATTGTAGTTTGTGGCATTCTTCTGAGCCTTGAGTTTACTGAGAATAACATGCAGCAAGGACTCTGCTAAATGCTATAAGGCACCAAAATATTGTTAACACTATTATATACTTGAGCATATTTGATAGCATTATAGTAGCGTGACAAGTAAAAATAAGTACTCTCTTATTTGTAAGAATACTGTTTGCATACATAGAAAAATGCAGAAAAGTAAATCAGAGGCAACCAGCAAAAGAAAAGAGTGAGGAGCAACTTTCAGAATAAACATGCCTTAAACAGATGCAGAATAGGACTACTATTCTTTAAATACAAATAGTTTAGTTATGTGATTAAAAACTATCTTCCTTAAACAAAAAGTGAAGAGAGGAATAATAATAGGTAGAGGAACCCCAATAACCTAATCAAAGCAAATGGAGCACCCTGACTTCGCTACTCCCAGAGCTGTCAAGGAGGACAAACAGCCCATTGTCCAAGTGTGAGACTTACTAGATTAGTCAACAGCAGAGTCTCTCACCAGATCACCTTACACACTGCAGGAGGTGGGGAGGGGCTGTTACTGTCTACAGTAACATGGGACTCAATATGAGATGCAAGGAAGGAGAATATTGGGATTGTGCAAGACTCACTATTAGGATGTTTAGAGGGAGGGCTAAAAGTGGGAAGTAGAATGAGAGGCTTAGGAGCCAGGTGCTGGAGAGACCACAGGTTTAGACTGGGTACCTGCAGACCAGGTACCAGGGAGTCTAAGTGTTGGCTTCATGAGGAACCAGAAGGTCCAAGCCAGCTACCTGAAAGACCGGGGGTCTGAGGGTCAGATGTAGGTAAGGCCATAGATCTGGACCAGCTACTGGAGGGATGTGTGTGCACTTCTGTGTCTGTAAGTCTGTCAGTGCATGAGACAAGTGGGGAGAACAGGAGTCACCTACTGGATATACTGAGTGTCTAATATTAGCTACTGGAGGGATCCATACTGTCTGTATATATATGTATATATTTTCCACTACCAGGCTTTCACACTGATCAGCCAGAGAAGGGAACAAGATTAGGTGCATATTGTGTGCACGTGTGCCCATTAGGAGTACATACTCGGCCTTGCTACTGGCTGGACCTGGAAACATAAAGCTGCCACAGCCTTGCTTCTATTAAGTTACCAGATTTGGCAACTCTTAACAAAGATGACCCAAGAACTTGCTAGCAACTTCTGTGGAGAACTTAATTACGTTTAAGAACTGAAACGGGGCAAAATGTTGCTGTGCATCAGTTGGTGAATTGCTCTTCTGCAGACTACAAATTATCTATGAGAAAGATGGCAATTAAAGTCAATTTTTTAACACTGATGCTAAGCAAGTTTTGAGAAACAAACTAGTGAAAGATTTTTCCAATAAAATTCATTTGAACAACCTGATATAGAATAATAAAGGTAAATGTGGAATGAAAGGGTATGTCATTATTGTATACACAATGCAATTTATCTTATTTAATTGAAAAAATAAAAAAAGATAATCAAACCTCATACTTCTAGAGGAACTCCTTCTACAATCGTTAACGCTATCTACTACAAAAAATGCTGCAAAAATAGTGTTTTATGCATACATCAGGAAAGCAAACGTATTTACAAATAGTAAATTTGTAAACTGGACAACATTGAACAGTAATTTCTTGTGAAGTTCTATATTTTCTTAGGTTATACAAGTTTAGATTCTGATAACCTTTCAAGACTACATTTTGGCACTGCAAATTGCCTGAACAATTGAGAATTCAAATACTACACACTTATACTCTTTTCATCTGCACAGAAGTAATTATTAGAACACAAAACTAAAAATTATGCTACTTACCTTGTTTTTTATACCAAATTCATAGACAACTTCTTTCTCTTCATCTCTCATTATTGGAATCTTTGAGATATTGCCAACATACACATGACCTTTAATAACTGGTAACAAGTCAAAACAGGATTCAGCAATTTTCTTCAATGCCAAAGAAACTTTCTGGCAGTCAGGATCAATAACCTTCTTTACTGGTAGTGATGCTTCTAAACTGGAACTGTGTGCTGAATCACTGATTTCACAGCTTTTGTCATGGAAAACCTCCTGCATTTCAGAGATTGTATTTTTAGTATTTCTGATAGCAGCAATATCATTGGGCTCCAGCTTTGGTGGTTCACTGTCCAACCTCAGTCTCTTTGCACTTCTTGGCATAGATACTGGCAACAGTGTCCGTTTTTCAAGATGATTTGATGAGCTTGAAAACAATTGCTGATTTTGCGTATCTTTGTCTTGATCTTTTCTACTATCAGATTTCAAATTGCTCCCAGTTTTAACAAAAGCAGTTGATGTAGATGCAATTGCTTTGAACCCACCTATATGAGCCACAGGTCCTGGCAAACTTTGGCTGTCTGAAAAAGCACATCGGTTAAGCTGAATATTGCCCTTCAGAATGTTTAGGGTCCTTGCCCTTGCAGACAGCTCTGGATACATAGTGTCCAATATTTTCACAGAGTTCTCCTGAGGAACACCTGCAGCAGCACTATCAGCTGCAAGCAGAGGAAATCTTCCTGGGACGGGAAGTGCGTGCTTTGGAATGGAAGTACAAAATTTCAACGGTGAGGAGCGAATCCTTCTACCTACTGCCATTTCTGAGGGTGAGGGAGGAGAAAATAAACGAGCAGATTTTACTGTTGGAGTATCTGTTATCGGAGACATGAGAGGAGGAACAGGAGTTTCACGTAGTGGGGATATCAGGTCATCAAGAGGGGAAAGCAAAGAGGATCGACCAGTAGAGGACATTACTGGCGACATGGTACATGCAGCTTTTGGAGGAGTAGCAACCAAAGGCAGTAGCAAGGGGGGCAGAGGAGGACCCATCTCTTGCCTAATTTTATTTATAGTCTCAGATGAGCATTTTGTTGGCATAGAAGTATCAGCATTTGCAAGAACTGGCTGAGTTAGTTTAACTTTGAGAGTCTTTGTTTTTCTTTTACCTTGCAATAGCCTCTTTGATAGCTTGGCATGCATTACTTGGGCAGCTGTCTTGGTTGAAACAGTCAAGATTTCAGATGGTTCTTGCTCTTTGCACTTCAATTTATTGCTCTTTTTGAGATCAACATTCACACAAGACTCTGACTCCAACATACATAGCTTCTCAAATACTGTTTTTTGTGGCTCCGAAGGCTGCCTAACTGTCTGACAATTGCACTCTACATCAGATAGGGCTGGATTTGGAAGATACTTGAAAAAAAATTTTTTTCTACTGCTATCATCTAGGATATCACCAGTGTTGTTTTCTCCTATGTTGCAAGCAGTACAAGTTTGATTATGATTATATTCTTCAATCACTGAGACCCCCGTATTAACACTGTGTAGTAGACTTCGCTCCACATTTGACTGAAGTTTTTCAGAATCATTTTCTTCGAAGAAATTGCCAAGTGCTAACATTCTTGTATTTAATTTACTGTTTTTTACAGCCAGTCTGCAAGTTTCTGAGAATCTGGTTAACATCTGGCATAGTGGTAATCTATTTTTTGAAGCATTTGACATCACAGGGCTTTCTTTTGATGTCCCAGTTTTTAACAGACTTTCCTCACTGTCATTGATGCATCCAGCTCTGTTAGAATGTACCATGCATTCATTAGTACCCTCAGTATTTTCAGAGGTTACTAATATATACTCTCTTTTCCAAGAGGCTAAGTCTTTAGGATAACCCTCCCCAACTACACTTGACAACTCATTTGCAGTATCTGGAGAGGTGTTTGTTTCACAGTTGGTATCCATATCCACCATAGTGTCTGCTTTTAGATGACTAACTGTCAAAGTATTTCCTGGGTGCATGGTTGAATGAAGTTCACCTACTTGGTAATCAGCATCAACAATTGCACCAGTTTCCAGAGTACCCACTGCAATTCTCCTGGAAGCTCTCAGTTCCCTTCTGAACATGGGAACACATTCAGAACATTTCACATATCTAACTTCTTGTATAGAACAGTCTTTCTCTTCAGATTCATTGCTCTGCTCTGGCATATCAAAATCATTTTTAGACCTTTTTATAGCATTTTTCCCAGATGCCTCAAAACTATTCAATTCTTCACTTTCTCCCTGAGCTGTTAGTGAACCAGTTCTAGAAGGATCTGCGCTAACCTCCCACGTAGAAGTCCTGCATCCTGATTCTTGACAATCAAACTTTTGGAGAAGAAAAGTATTCTTATTGTAAGAGTTTGCATCCAGGATCTGTGATTTATCAGATGCCTGAGGTTCTTTAGCTACTGGCTGCTCTTTCTCATCTGCAATTTTCACTTCATTTTTGTGTACATATTCCCTCTCAGGGAAGTCCAGTTCTTTGCACGTGTTGTCTTTTTCAGCAGATAGGATCTCAGCACCCTCTTCCAAGCTTTCTGAAGAACAGTTAAATGCACTACCCGTAACACAATTTTTATCTCCTTTGTTTTCCCATCTACGGGAAAAAGCAACCTTTTCTGTGAAATTAGTTTCAACAAAACTGACAGCTTTCTGAAGACTGAAATTTAAATCAGGAGGCATTGTGGATTCCAAGCCAATTCTCACTTGCACAGAGGAACCTGTTTCTTCAGTATTTATACAGCCCACCTCCAAGTCCCCTTGAGTAGAAAAAGCCAAGCCACTATTAAAATCCATTTCTGAAATAGACTGGCAGATGATCTCTGAAATATTATTTTTCTGCACAACATTCTCTTCCCAGTTAAATGAACTGGAACAAGTCTCAGTCACCAATTCCTCGCTTTGTTTATTTAATTCCCCTTTTATTTCATGACATTTAACATTTTCGATTACCAAGAACTGATTCAGAGGTTTTGCAAACTGTGCCTGAGAAGAAAGATTACTTTCTACTAAGACAGATGCAATGGTATCCACTCTTTCTAACAGCTCACTGCTTTCCTCTCCGAAATCTTCTGAATTAACTTTGAATTCAGTCTCTTGAGATTCAAACACTCTAAAGTTTTGAGTTTTGGACAATCCACATTCTAATGTACTACATAGGTTTTCAGGTTGTTTTATTTCACCTTTTATTTCTGTAAAATCTAACACAGAGGATTCACACTTAGCTATACTGCTTTCTGCATCAATAATGCATGCCGTCTTCGGTGCAAGTATACCTTCCAAGACTGACTTCCCTTCCGATAAATTACTACCATTTTCTTCCTGGTGTGGTTTGCCTTTTAAATATCCCCCCTCCTTTATATATACTAATTTTCCACTTTCTGCACTACGGAGTAGCTGTGACGATTCAGCTATTTCTAGAACACTTTCTCTGTTAAATTTCATGGCTAGTTCAATAGTCTCAGGTCTGGTTAGATACATGTCTTCAATTCTGAGTTGTTCATCATCTTTTGGAAAGGCTGACAAAGCAGTCCTCTCTGAACCTACATTTTTGTATTTGTCATCCACAGACAATGAATTTCTCATTCCTTCAATAGCAGATACAGGTAAGTAATGTCTAGAGACTTTAACAGTCTCTGGTTCGCATTCTCTGTCCGCTTCATCTTTTATTGTTTGCACACATTGTTTCCCCAGTATCTCTTCACTGTCATGTTTTATTTCAGAGCACTGAGAGTGTGCAGAGATCTCAATAGCTCCAGTCTCTGCCTCAGTCTCCGTAATTATTCCCTCCCCATCACACTGTATCATTAGGTCTTTAGGACATTCCACTTCACAGAAGGATTTTGAACTACTGAAATCAGACAATACATTTTCAGAGAGCTCTCTCTCGTTACTTGCCTCTGCACAGAGTCCTTTCATCTGTATTGCAGCTGAAATATCCTCTCCAATTACCACTTGTTTTATGTTTTCCCCTACATCACTTGCCATATTAGTTACTTTGATTACATTTTTTGATTCATTTTCAACCGCTTCATTCTGTATCAACGCATCAGATTTCTCCTCAGAATCTTCACTTTGAAGCACAATGCATTGCTCAGGTGGCAAATGAGTAACATTTTGGGGAACAGATACTGCCCTGGGAGTTCTTCTCTCTCCTGATAATCCATCTCTTTCTGCTTTCATTAATTCACCATGCTTTTTGTGTGTACCCTCATAATCAACAGCTCTGATTAAGATTACATTCTGCTCTGTTTGCTCTACCTCACTACATTTTTCCATCTGATTCTGAGGCTTGAAACTGTGTAACATAAAATCAGCTGAAGAACCTCCCTCTTCACTGTGCATGTCCTTGCTATCTCCTTTCTGTTCTTCAATGGCTTCCAATTCACGTGCTGTTGCTTCAGTTAATTCTCCCTCCTCGGTTTCCATATTCTCAGAATTCTCCTGCAAACAATCTTTGTTAGTTCCCATGTTTGTAATTAAAGTAGCAGGTTCAGCTTGCTTTGTTTCAGCATCTCTTTCCTCCTTGCTTGACATCTTTGGACCGCTACGAACATTCTTTTCATTCCAACTTAGGTTACATGAGATTTCTGCATCAAGACCATGCTCACATGATTTGCTCTGTCTGTTATACTCCTCATCAAGGCTGAATACATTACAACTCTGAGGCTGAACTTGGTCTTCTTGTAAAATATCCTCTGCTGCAGAAGCTCTGCAATCAACTTCTTCATCACTGGAACCTGTGACTTCTCCAAACAATATATCCTTTAATGAAAAATACAAAGTTAATATTCCAAAGCCTGGTATCAGTTTTAAGATCTATTTCTCTAAACAAATACACTGGCGGCCCTGACATGCAGTGGTTTTGAGAGATTAAGGCTGATCAACAGAATTACATCTTTCTCCATCATTGTTCTTCATAGCAAATGGAAAGTACCTCTGTGAAAAGTCAGAGACTTCTTTACCTACCTACTTGCATTCTAAGATTACTGGAAAACAACATTTGAGTAGGTTCCCCTGGACTTTCAAGCTGTGGAATTTTGCTATGAAAGTCACGCTTATATCCAACACGAGTTGGGACTGTAAATCTGCAACATTGGGAAAAGAAATTATGACAGTAGTTGAGACACGGGTGACTTTATTTTAAATACACTTCTGAAAATTACGTTTTGCGCCCTTCCACAGGCAGTATGCTAGAAGGTAAAAAAGTATCCATATGGGTCTAAACACTCACAGAGAGACCCTTTTCAGTGCATGAGTAACTAACACTGACACTCACAAAACTAAAAAAGCCCAGGAATATCAAATCATTATTTCTGCAATAATTATACAATCAAGTTAGTGCCAAGTCAGACACATCCTGAAACTCACCTGTGTAGTTGGTGGTGAAAGCTGTACTGGAGAAAGTAGAGCAGGGAGAGGCCTGGCCCAATCCAATATATCCATCACATTTCTATCTGGGCCCTTTTGCTCCTGATCAGAGAAGTCTGAACTGCTGTGTGCCCCATCTGTCTGTATTATCACATCTACAGTTTTATCCTCACCACCGTGCAGACATTCTTCAGTAGTCCTGTTTTCAACACAGTCACCTCCAAAAGGCTCAGTACTTGCTTGAAGTTGCATAGCTGTTACAGAATTTTGCTTTCCAGCACTTTCTAGTGAAGAATACCAAGGTAGCATTTTGCCATCACACTTCCTGATCTTTCGGTGGATTTGTACAGTTTCTAAGACACAAAAATATTGTTAAGAATTTTTTTCCCCTCCCGTTTTTATTTATAGAGATAATACATCATAGCAATAAGAATGCATTACCATCTTTTCAAGTGATGTTCCCATAGACTAGTAATAAGAAGCACTTAATGTCACTTTCAGCAATATTTTCCTTACAGAGATCAGTCATTGTTATTCACAAACAATTCTTTTTTCATGAAAAAGGTATATGTATGTGCAAAGAGCTCCCCCCCAAACCACTTTCTGACTTGGATCATTAAGACTATTCTTCCCAATTTTTCTTATCAGGAAGGGCCATACTGGGTAGGACTGAAGGTCCATACAGCTCAATGATTTATTTCAGTTTTAGCCCAGTAACTGATGTTCGGGAAAAGCAGGACAAGCATGCCGTGACATTCCCCACTCAGGCTGTAATTCTCACCTTAAAGCAACCTGCAGCTTTGAGCCAGCAGCGGCACTTGCAGGCCAGTTACAATTATACCCTGCCATAAACACGGTAAGGGAGTTCTTCCTAGTTTTATGATTTAATACGCATATACTTTTAAAGTGTTTGTTCTTTAAATTTCAATATTGAGTCTAACACAAGATTTTGTCTTTAATGATGTGACTTAGTTAAAGCTGAACCCTTAAAAAAAACCTTCTCAGAATTGAGGTTCCCCCTGCAACATACCTATGCACAAAGGAGTTTGAAGAGTTTGAACCACTAAGACAAGGAAAGATACTGAGCAGCTGACAACCCTTTCAAGATAATGTCAACTATACCAGTTTTACACAGTTATTCTAGCAGCAAGAAAACATGTTCAAATGCTCTGTGTGATTCTTTGCATTGTACTTTTGTTTTGTTCCTTTTCAAATCACACTTTTTACTATTACACAGTAACCATTTCTTATGCATGCAGACAAAACACGTTGCCTCAGGAAAGCCTAAACAGTAGAGACAAATAATTTAAATATTGATTATAACTGTGCTAGATACTTTTAACAGTGAAAAGATTGCTTCAGCAATACTACCATCAAGCTCATTTGCTCTCTAAGATGAAACCATTATAATATGGGACAAGAAATTAACGCAAACTCATTAAGATCCTTTTTTTTGCTAGAAGATTGCATCTGTAAACATAAGCATTTTGCTGTTATGAATCCAAGGTAATGGCCACTTTCATGAGAGGCAGAACAACAAGATGGCTGTCCTAGGCTTAAAGACAGAAAAAAAACAAACCCAAAGGAACAGAAGGTAAGATGTATTTCTACAATATCTAGCCACTCCAACAAAAGCAAAAGAGGGACTGACTAGAAGGGACTGTTATGGACAATTGCTTCCTTTTGTGAAAGTACTGTAGTTTCCTTGAGAAGACGTGAATAGGAAAGATGGGATAGGACTCCTGGAATCTAAAGTTCCCCTTGTGGTGGACGGGAAGTGGATGACACTAGAACGCGATACCCCTGAAATCATCTATACTTCAAACTCTTCAGTTTCTTGTGATTGTTCTTGTCATTTGATTGACACTTTTTCAAGAAATCAAATTCAGAATCTCAGGGGACAACTGTCTAGCTCAGTTTTGGAGCTGAAGCCACAGATCCGCTGCATTAAACTGTTTGAAGTGAGGCTGATAAACTGGCTTATGAGCCAGTCCTTATATTTTGGCACCTCTTAAGTTGATTTCACTGGAACACAATCTGAAACTAGATTCACTGGGATCTACCCTGGTAGCAAATTTTCAGACTTAACAGGGTGGGGAGACAGGATAACAGCTCACCTTCAAAGCTCTTAATAAGGCAGGGTACTTATCCCAGACAGTATCTCTACAGCCCGAGTTACAGAAAACCAAAGTAGTAAAGACAATAAAAGAAAAATGAAAGATTAATAAGCACACTCTGGAGAGACAACCACGGAAATACTAATGCAGTTTCAAGGCACCTATTACTCTTGAGGGCAGAAAGAAAATGACATCTGTTATGTGAAGTTAAAGCAGTTCAAGTTTGCTGTTAATATGCATGCGGATACTACTCAGATTATTTTTTCTTATTATACTGAATATCATGTTACAAAATTAAAGCTATCACCAAATTATATGCTTTGTTTCTCTGTATCACGAATATGAAAACTAATGCACCGTTATATATTATTATTCAGGCAGGTATGAATGAAGAAAATGGTGGTAACAGCTTCTTAAATTTTACAATCCAACTATGTTACCATGTGTTTGTTTCAGACTAAAAAGAGTGCTTGCATCCTGTAATTCACATTATATACTGCAGAGTTTATAATGATATAATAATTAAGGTATAAACATGAGAGGTAAGTTTTGACTACTTAGAAATAGTCAAAGCAGCTGATAGTAAAAGAATTTGATTTCTCAATTGCAACAGCAGATTACAACAGCTTTTATTTAGAAGAGCATTCCAGTTTACTTGGCTGTTCAAATTAGTATTTGCAATCATTTTCAAATATTCTAATCACACACGTACTTGACCAGGCAATCACCAAGGAAAGTATTTAAGTCTGTCAAAAAAGTGTTATGCAAACATACCCAAACTGATGATATCCCAGTAAGACTAAATTAATGCCCTTGCATATTAATAAATTCACATTTACTGGAACTCACCTTCTGTAACAGTCAGTCGTCTTTTTTCAGGCCATGCCTTATCCTGAACACAAGCTGAAAAAATGCACCAATGTTTATTTTTGGTCAGAAAAAGAGACAGCGTCAAGAAAACGTCAAGACTTTGCATGCCATCTCACCCAAGACAGGATCATTTTCCTGATTCTCTCTTTTTCCTGTTGCACTGTCAATGCACATCCAGAGTTCTTCTAACAAGAGCTTTATTTTTTCTGTTAAAATAAATATTTTTATAAATTTATAAAACCTCAACTGCTCGGAGAGCTAAGAATTTATGTTTCTTTATTTTTAGTCAGAACACAGATATGCCTACAACAAAATACAAAATACCCACAGCAAGAATTAAGACAAGGGACATAGGGGCATTTTAGCTTCAGAGAAAGAGAAATGCTAGATGCCATTGAGGGAGTGGATCCTGTATTGGCCATAGCCACACAGCAGACTGAAGGTACAGTTGCAGAATGCTTTAGCTTTTCCTTTCTATCATGAGGGTGGCAAAAAGTTGTAGCAGCCCTTAGAGTAAAATGTAAAAGCAGATTTGAATGTAGCATTAATGAAATTAAACAGCTTTCTAAAACAACTCAGGTGACATGAACATAAACGCTGGAGGAAATCTTTTAGGAAGAAAGTATTTATATCACATTCTTTCTTTATGCCCACTCAGTAGTAACTCATCTTAGTCTTACCATGGAGTAACAGCACATTAAATGTATCTGAACTACTTATCAGGCCACAGTATTAGTAGACATTGTCTGGAGTCCTAAGAGCACCATTGCTAAGTGATGCCAAACAACCTAGTTCCAGAACCAGAAGGGCAGGTGGAGAGGGAGAAACAGACCAAAAACTCAACAAAATACACAAGCACCTCACCTACTTATGCCAAAACTATCACCAGATGCAACAATCAGGAACCGAGACTATTGGTTTTGTGCCAATTCCTTAAGTCAAAGACAACAGCAAACTGCTACTATTTTATGAAGAAACATATTTTAAAAAAATCAGCACGTAAGAGGAAAACCCGCTAAATTTTACGTGACAGCTATTAACAACACTTACAATTTCTCATTGGTAATAAAGCCTTCCTGCTATTTGAAGCTTAAATTACAGCTCAGATCTTAATTTTCCCATTTTTCCATTAATTAAAAATTAAAGGATGAAATTGGGTACCAATTTAGTACAATCCAAAAGGCATTAAAAATATGTCGACACACAAGAACTGACAATGTTACCTTTTTCAGAGAAGTTTAATTTTGGCAACAAACAAATACTGCAAAGCAAGAAATAGAACAGGAAAGTTCTTTTGCCTGAAAATTGCCTTCAGAATTTCTAGACAATTCAAAAGCAATACCAGTATTTTAAGAGACTGCGAAAATGCAAAAAATAAATTTGCTTAAAGTTTGGCTTCAGTACTTTAGAGGAAGTTTAGGACTTTACCCCATTACACAGCTAGATTTGTAGCAGGTATTTTAGATCATTAGGGAAAAAACAGTCAATAGGATAAGAAGCAACTACAAGTGGATTTCCACTTGATTTACAGAGCCTCACATAGAAATTGTAGCAGATTACACTCCTATCTTGTGTCTTTTGCTTTGCATGCTTCCTTTATGATTTCAATGAGCTTCAAAGACAATGGGATTGTTTGTATTTTTGTCAGTATTTGCATTCTGTTTTATAATTGCACATCAATTGACTTCACACACGCATGGGGTAGACTAGTCATTTTAATGAATCAAGTATTTTCCTTACTGCAAAACTGAAAATAGTCATCTATTACATTAGTCCTTCATCAGTGTAACATATTTGTATCAACCACATCTGCTCTTACAGCATTTCTGTCAGTATCCTCCGTTTCCAAAAATGCAACTTCAGAAGAGTTGCAATAAATTCATAATGGTTGGTACTGCACAGAGAACGGTCTTGCAAAAAATCTTACCTTTGTCTATATCTGTTTTAAGATCTTCACTTGAACTCTGGGTCTCCGCATGCTTAACTATTAAAAAGAGGAGAGGGGGGAAAGGAAATCTTCAGATTGAACAATACCACACATAAATGTGAAGGCAATCAAAGGTGAACACTTACCTTTTCTGCACTTCTCTTTAAGTACACCATCAAGTTTTCCCTGTTAAAATTAAGTAACATTAATTTTTTGTGCCATACATAGTTTGTAGAGCATCTACTCTTAATTAGCATGAAATCTAAATGAATATTTCAAAGGCCATGCTTCAGTTGAAAAATTTCTATCTCTTAAGGTGAATTGCTATGTTTAGTTACTCAATATGCCCAACAAATTTACTATTTCAGTATCTCTATTACTAGTAGCTTCCTTTTTTCGCCAAAAAATACTAAAAGAAGCTTCATCCAAAAGACCAGGAAAGTCTTACTTGTGCCTTCTTTAGCTCCTTTTCAAGCCTTTTCTTTTCAGTTTTCAGTTGTCTGAAGTCCTGTGTATGCTTTGTCGCAGCCTCTTCAAGAAAGAGAACCAAAATTCAAGTTAGAAACTACAATATAAGAGACAACTAATTTAAGTAGTATTGGTCACCAGTCTGCAAATCAAATTACCAGAAAAAAAAGATAGTGTGAAATACAAATCTATTGAAGTTATATTTTGGCTCATTAAGACAACAACTCGTGCATACAAGTATGTCGTCTTCCACTGCATAATTACTGTTCTGAACTACTGAAATACATCTATTACTTTTCTCACTTACATGCAAGAATAAAGAGTGGGTCATATTGTAATGATACTGTACTGTAGAACAATATACACCAAGTGAAAAAAGGGAATAAAGTTAAGAATGAGGTGCAATGTTTTTTTTATGTGTTTTATTCTCTTATTTAAAAGAGGGCTATGGTTCAAAGACGAAAACACCATAGCCAACTGCATTAGAAAGATGTAGATAGCACTCAAGACTAATAAACAGAGAAGACTACCTTATCTCTTAATGTCTAACAGACACCTGAGAAGAGTGCAGACAGGTGGGAATAAAAACTACAGGGAAGGTAAGTGAGGATTGAATGTGAGTTCCTAGGGAAATTCTCAAGTGAGAGAGATACTTGAGAGAACTCCTGAGAGATCAGCTTAGTGACTTGTACACGGACAGCAGAGAAAAGACAGATGGAACTTGCCTGCTGATCAGATCACATCACAGAAGAGAGCATATCAAAAGAAAGAGCATTAAAAAGGCAGCTCAGGTGGTAGGTTGACAAAAAACAATCATGAAAAAATTTCAGATTGACAAAAGATACCAGGCTAAAATACAGGGTCTGGGATATTTAACAAACACAGAAAAGAACAAAATAGATAAACTAGTCACTCGAATTGGACCTAATGCAAACTATCTCACAGTATTTTGTTCTAGCTCTTGCAGAATCGGAGTTTTTGGGGGCAAGAGAGTATAAAAACCTTGCTGCCACATAATGGAACTCCAAAATGCTCATCAAAATAAACACCCTGTACCTGTACTTTACAGTAGGATTTGGGGGGTTTCTAACACTAAGATACAAGTCACTGCATTGTACTTTAAACTGTGGTAAGCACAGCTGTAAGTGTGCCATGAATGAAAATATTTGCCTTGCCAACTAACGGTACAGCAAGTTAAGTATCAGAATGCTTTATGCATATCCACCCTCTATTAGCAAAACAAGAAAAACACAGTGCCATGCAGCAAGTGCTTTATCTCTACTTAAAACCAAAACAAACAAACAAACCAACCAACCAAAAATCAATTGCCAGAATATTTAAAAATTAGAAAACGTGTCAGGATCACTACATATTTAAATATGGTTATAAACATGACTAGAAGAATCCTGCCAAGATTATTAGAACGCTGGAGAACATGCCCTATGAAAACAGGCTCGTTGAACTAGGCTTAATTAGCTTGAGAGAAAAAAAAAAACAACAAAAATCCTTAGAAGGGATCCAAAAGCAGCTCTCCTGTATCTAAAGGAGGTATCAAATAGATGGAATGAGAGTGTTCAGTGGTGCATGGCGGGAGGACGAGAGATATCAGGCATAACAAGAGAAACAAGAGAGTTTCCAACTGACTATAAGGAAAAGCTTTTTCACCATGAAGACAGTCATGCAGTGAATCAGGTTGCCTGGACAGGCTGGGCAGACTCCATCCTTTGAGGTTTTCACGAGCAGAAGTTCCCTTCCAACTTCATTTACGCCATGTGCCTAAGATACTCAACAGAAAACATTTTGCAGGAGAGCTGATGTAATTCAAAGACTAAGCACCACACATAGTTCTGCCCTGCCTTGCTCCATGGGGCCTTGGAGTTAGAAAGTTGCAATTACTTCTTTGGATAAAAAAGGAATCAAGAGATGGAGTAGGACAACAGCACATTAACGTAATGTAGAAAGTTACCTTCAAGTTTCTTCACTTTCGATTCCAGTTTCTTTCTCCTGTTAAAAAGAAGGCATTAACACATCATTTTTTTATAGAATTATGTTGCATGAAAAGCCAGAAAAAAAAAAATCTAGCCATTTCAGAGAAAACCCAGTTCCTAGACCCAGGACCTGTGAGACCAATGTGTCCCTGAAGTTGAAAACTTAAATCAGCGGTATGTTGCTGACATTCTCACACAAACAGCTGTATCTGTTACAGAGGTAGAGTTTGCTCTTAAGAGAGTCAGTCCTCTAATCCAGGTACATAAGTATACCTTCAGCTACAACTGGGAGTTACAAACACAACCTGAGAAAACTGGCTTCTGGTTTTTGCATTTCTATGATGTAATGCAGACAGGTTAGTTTTACTCCTTAAAAACAATTAAGCCTTGCTTACAATCAGTAAGACCTGAGCAATGAGATAATCGGGAATAGTCTTCAGGATCACTTGTGTCCCACAGCTTTTTGTTCAGAATATCCAGCTGTTTACTAAAGCCAAACCAAAAAAAAAAAACCTATGCATCCTGAACAATTTTGGCTTCAGCCTTTCCAACCCTACCTTATAAGTAAAACATACACAGAACTGGAAAATAATTTTTAAAAAGTAAACACTTCTATTATTTCCTTCTGTTAAATCCCAATATCCCAGAAACAGTTTTTAAACTCTTGTGGTAAGTAGAGGACTCTGTCCTGACAAACACAAGCTACCAATGCTCACTGATCACTTTCCTGAAGAAAAACAGAGTTCATCCATTCCCCATATTAAAACTTGTATAATGGATTGAGATTTACAGCCTAAGTCTTTCTGAACGTGCAAGCCTTAATCATCACTTCAGACATTAACTGGAATACATTTGAAAATCCACTCAGAAACAGGACGATTGACCACCTTTGGCATGTTCAGTAGTCAAAGCATTTATACTATAAAGTAATAGACCGATGCTCTTGGGCCTTCTCAGCCTGAACAGGTTCATACTTAACTCTCTCTATACTCAGACAATGGCTTTGACAGTCAAGCCATAGGTGAGAATTTCAGAAAAAAATCCTCATAAAACATCTTTGCAGAAAAAAAAAAAAGGGGGGGTGGTGGAATTGTCCTTTAAAAAATAGCAGGTAACAAACTTCTGTTTCTCTGTAGATTATCTTCTGACCAATGCACAGAAGTACTGCATCTACACTGTATGAACACTGGAAGCAAAGACAGGCGACATGGGAGGACTACAGAGATGCCGTTTGCCATCGTAGGGAGAAGATTCGTGCAGCCAAAGCTCGACTAGACTTCAAGCTGGCCAGCACTCTGAAGGACAACAAAAAGAGCTTTCTAAAATATGTTAACAGCAAAACAAGGATCAGATATAACATCGGTCCACTACTGGATGAGGTCGGTCACCTAACAAATAGGGACATAGACAAAGCAGAGATGTTTCACACCTTCTTTGCCTTTGTCTTTAACACCGATGATGGGCCCTGCGACCCCCAGAGCCCTGTGTTGGAAGTCCGTGACTGGGGCAATGATAAACTCCCAGCCAACTCTGAACTTGTTCAAGACTTGCTGCTCCAGCTGGATGCACGTAAGTCTATGGGGCCTGATGGGATTCATCCCAGGGTACTAAAAGAGCTGGCCGATGTTACCACGGGACCTCTCTCCATTATTTTTCAACAGGCTTGGGAGTCTGGAGAGGTCCCAGTTGACTGGAAGCTAGCAAATGCTGTCCCAGTTTTCAAAAAGGGTCAGAAGGAAGACCCTGGTAATTATAGGCCTGTCAGTCTCACTCCAGTGCCAGGTAAAATTATGGAGTTATTCTGGGAGTTATTGAAAAACACTTGAGAGACAACACAGTCATTGGTCATAGCCAGCATGGGTTCACAAGGGGAAAGTCCTGTTTAACTAACTTGATTTCCTTCTATGACAAGGTCACCCATCTAGTTGACTAAGGGTCAGTAGATGTGGGATTTTTTGGATTTTAGCAAAGCTTTTGATACTGTCTCTCATAGTATCCTTCTGGACAAAATGTCCAGCATACAGCTAGACAAGTCCATAAGAAGCTGGGTGAACAACTGTCTGAGGGGTCAGGCTCCAAGAGTTATAGTAAATGGGGTTACATCAGGCTGGCAGCCAGTCACCAGGGGGGCTCCCCAGGGCTCAATTTTGGGGCCAGTGCTCTTTAATGTTTTTATAAATGATCTGGATGCAGGAATCGAATGTACATTAAGTAAGTTTGCTGATGATAGTAAACTAGGAGGAGCTGTGGACTCCCCCAATGGTAGGGAGGCCTTACATAGAGGGCTGGATACACTAGAGAGCTGGGCAATCACCAACTGTATGAAATTTAACAAGACCAAGTGCCAGATTCTCCACCTGGGGTAATCCTGGTTATACATACAAATTGGGGGATGAGAGGCTGGAGAGCAGCCCTGCAGAAAGAGATCTGGGGGTTTGGGTTGATGGCAAGTTGAGTATGAGTCAACAATGCTACCTGGCAGCCAAAAGGGCCAACCATGTCGTGAGGTGCGTAGCTAGCCAGTCAAGGGAGATGATTGTTCCACTCTATAGTGCACAGGTGCAGCCCAACGTTGAGTACTGTGAGCAGTTTTGGGCACCTTAATATAAGGACATCAAACTATTACAGTGTGTCTGGAGGAGGGCAACGAAGATGGTAAAAAGTCTCAAGGGCAAGAGTTATGAGAAGCAGCTGAGGTCACTTGGTTTGTTCAGCTTAGAGAAGAGAAGGCTGAGGGGTCACCTCATCACAGTCTACAACTTCCTCAAGAGGGGCAGGAGACGGGGAGGTGACCAGTGATAAGACACAAGGAAATGGAATGAAGCTGCATCAGCGGAAGTTCAGATTGGACATTAGGAAAAGGTTCTTCACGGACAGGGTGGTCGGTCCCTGGAACAGGCTCCCCAGGGAAGGCAGGTCAGAGTTCAAGGAGCATGTGAATGACACTCTTAGTCATATGGTTAAGTTTTAGGTAGTCCTGCAAGGAGCAGGGAGTTGGACTCAACGATCCTTACAGGTCCCTTTCAACTCGAGACAGAAATTCTATGATACAAACAACTAAGAATCTGAATAACCAGACAGCCACTAAATACCAACACTTATCATTGCAATGATATTTACAGATGAAATAGTTACCTTTTACAGGTGCAGTAGTATGCTGACTAATTTCATCAACACACACACAATTACATTAAGAAAGAAAACAGGTAGATGTTAAATCTAGTAGTTCACAAAAAGCAAGGTTTGTAGACAATGCATTTGGACAGAACTCCTCTTATGCTATGCAACTCAAGCTCCTATCTGATCTTTAAGATGCATGCACAACTTCAGCTGACAGAAAGCTATGCTAACAGGAGTTGCATTCAGAAGCAGAATACATACAGTATTATAATCTACACAAACTACAAAAACCATGATGTCGTTATATTTTTAATACTCAAAAGTTGAAAAATATAAATACAAACAACAACTGTCTGTCATATTTATTTCATCCTTAGAGAGAATGTGATCATTTAATTTAAATGAGCAACCTTACTTCTGGAACAGTCTAATGTTTTGAGTACTTCTTTCAAAGCTTGTCTGTAGGAGTGATTGCACACCTAAAACCTTCTTCACAGTGAAGTATTTGTCTCAAGTTATAAGTTCAGAATTGGGGAATTGCCATCATTGTAAATATTCAAAACTCAACTAGACAAGGTCCTGAGCAACCTAACTTTGATGCTGGCTCTGAATGGCAAATTAGACCAAAGGACTTGAGAGACAATTTTTGACTTGAATTATTTTACAGTAACTGTAGATTAACATTAATTTTATGAACAATTCACTAGAACTCCTCTTCTGAAGAAACCTGGCTCTTAAATTACTGAACTTACGTCACCTACTGCTTAAAATGACCTCAACGTCAAAGGTATATAAAATAGCTATAGCATCACAGAATGGTTGAGGATGGAAGGGACCTCTGGAAGTCATCTTGTCCAACCCACCCTGCTCAAGCAGGGCCACCTAGAGCTCACTGCCCAGGACCATGTCCCAATGGCTGCTGAATATCTCCAAGGATGGAGAGGCCACAACCTCCCTGGGCAACCTGGGCCAGTGGTCAGTCACCCTCACAGTAAAAAGAGTGTTTCCTGATGTTCAGAGGGAACCTTCTGTGTTTCAGTTTGTGCCCGTTGACTCTTGTCCTGTCACTGGGCACCACTGAAAAGAGCCTGGCTCCATCTTCTTTACACCCTCCCTTCAGGTATTTATACACATTGATGCTATCACCCCTGAGCCTTCTCTTCTCCAGACAGTCCCAGCTCTCTCAGCCTTTCCTCAATGGAGAGATGCTCCAGTCCCTTAATCATCTTCATGGCCCTTCACTGGACTCTCTCCAGTATGTCCATGTCTCTCTTGTACGGGGAGCCCAGAACTGGACATAGTACTCAAGGTGTGGCCTCACCAGTGCTGAGTGGAGGGGAAGGAGCACCTCCCTCAACCTGCTGGCAATACTTTGCCTAATGCAGCCCAGGATACCAGTAGCCTTCTTTGCCACATGGGCACATCACTGGCACATGTTCAACTTGGTGTCCACCACGACCCCCAGGTCCTTTTCTGCCAAGCTGCTTTCTGTCTGGGTGCCCCCCCAGCATATACTGGGGTGTGGGGTTTTTCCTCACCAGGTGGAGGACTTTGCACTTTTTCTTGCTGAACTTCCCAAGGTTTCTGTCAGCCCATTTCTCCAGCCTGTCAAGCTCACGCTGGACGGCAGCACGCCCCTCTGGCCTATCAGCCACTCTTCCCAACTTTGTGTCATTGGCAAACTCACTGAGGGTACGCTCTGTCCCTCATGCAGATCACTAACAAAGATGTTAAACAGGACTGGACCCAGTAAGCGGCCCCCCTGCCTTCCCCCCAGGGTACACTGCTAGTTACCGGCCTCCAACTAGACTTTGTGCTGCTCATCACCACCCTCAGGGCCTGTCCATTCAGCCAGTTTTCAATCCACCTCACTGTCTGCTCATCCAGCCCCTACAGCAACAGCTTAAGGGGCTATGAGGCTTTTATGGGAGGCAGTGTCAGAGGCCTTAATGAAGGCCTGGCAGACACTAGCCACTGCTCTCCCTTCATCTACCAGGCACGTCAGTTCATCGTAGAAGTTCATCAAGTCGGTCAAGCATGACTTCCCCTTGGTGAAACCACACTGACTACTACTGAGGAGTTTCTTGTCCTTCATGTGCCTGGAAATGAGTTCCAGGATGAGCTGCTCCATCACCTTCCCAGGATCGAGGTGAGGCTGACAGGCCTGTAGTTCCCAGGCTCCTCCTTCTTGAAGATATAAGCGACAGATAAGAGATAGGTGATATATCTATATTGACACAGTATATTGCCAGCACATTAGGGTGCTCAGTTCCCTTTTCAGATGCAGTTAGCAATGGGGTAGCTGCTCTCTGCTGCTCTTAGATAGGATGATGTGCTAAAGATTCCTTTAAACTCACAGGACATAGAGTACCTATACGTGAAATAAGTGCAGTCTGGCAGAAGAAGTGACAACAATGCTAGTCTGCTTGTACAATCTTTTGGATGATAGTGGCTTGCTGCTGTGCTTGTGAGTACCATATGTTTCACAAGCCATGTAAAGATACTAGGCTTCAGTCCCTTGATCACCTCCGTGGCCCTTCGCTGGACTCTCTCCAGTGTGCCCATGTCTCTCTTGTACAGAGGAGCCTAGAACTGGACACAGTACTGCAGGTGTGGCCTCACCACTGCTGAGTAGAGGGGAATGATCACCTCCTTCAACCTGCTGGTAACACCAAAATAGCTTAGGAACACCAAAGTTAAAAATGATAGTATACACAGAAAGAAGTAAGGAGTTACCAGTGGGAGTCCCATTGGGATGTGTGCTGGAACACATCAGAAATAAAAGCTGACTACAAAAAACAGCAGAAGGGTCTTAGAATTCCAAGCAACTAGAGAGCAATCATTGGTGTTGATAAATGCAAAGCGATGCAAATGGAGAAAAATAACCACGACAACAAACTCACAACACCCTGTTGTATATTAGCAGGTTTTCTTTTGAGATAATAAGCACCTTTCCATACAATACTGAGAAGTCACAGTTCCCCAATACAGGTGATTTAGAGGCTAGGAGTATAACAGGGTTAAAAAGCAATTAGACAAATTCATTAGAGAGTCCATCAACAGCTGTAAGACATAACACAGACATACGCTCCAGACAAGGAAGCCTTTGAGCAACTGGTTACTGGAAGAACAAACTTTGGGAATTATCAAGGCACAGCTTCACAATATTCTGTACTATGGCAGCAAAAATGGCTTCTGCGTTTTTGGTGCCAAATCCCTCCTGCCCATTTCCAAACATGGTGGACAGTTCAGGGCCTGCTGAGCTCTTTCTTTAAAAAGAATTGTTTTAAGGACTGATTTTAAGTGCAGATCACTTTTGCAGTATCATTTATATACTGGCCTCAGAGACTTATCAGCACAACGGAAGTGGACAGCAATAACAAAAACCCAAGAATAAGAACCACTTAAAACTGGAGCAACTACAGCTTCTCTTCCAATCTCATCCTGTTCTTAAAAACCTTCACTGAACAACCACCAAAAGCCACTTCAAGACAGGATAATAATTAAACTAATACTGCCTTCCAGAGTGTGTGCTACAAAATTTAAGACCATTCCTCCATCAACTCCCTGTTCTAAGAACCCATAAGCATAAAAATTTTAGCAAAATGGAAAGCAAAACTAGATAAGGTACAAGACCAAGTTCTGGAAGAGGTAAGCGGGGGAAAGAAAGGTTGTGAAAAAAAGAAGCATCACTCACACAGCATCACTGTTTACTATTTCTTCTTTAATTTTAACATATTCCAGTTGACTCTCCCGATAAATCTTGAGAGAGCTCTGTGGAGAAAGAAAGCACAGTTAAAATATGTCCTTACTGAGGGGGAAAAAAAAAAAAAAAAAAAGATGGCAGACACTTTACCTATTCTAATGAAAACAGTGCATAGCCAAAAAAGTATATTCAATGAAACAACAAGCAAGTTGAAAAGTCAGGTTATTCTTCTTCTTTAAAGGCAAAAATAGTAACAAACAAGCAAATAAATAAATCTGTATCTATCTATCTTTTGAGTATGTGCCCCCAACACTAATCTGGATAGGAACTCAAAGCCGAAGTCAAGAGCACAACTATTATACACCATACATTTAACCCTGCTTTTTCTGAAAAAGTGCCATCAGGACATCAGCTACTAATGCTTGCTGAGGAAAGAGGATTTAAAAAACAGTTCTAACATAGAAGAAAAACTAGGTACAGTGACAAGACAAATGCTAGTATCCTACCTTGTACCAGCATGAAAAAAACTGTAAGAAAGAGGGTGGGGTATTTTTTGCAGCAATAATATTCAATGTCTATAAAATACATATATTTAGGCGATTTGAACAGTCAAAAGCTTTTCTTCTGTAGACTAAATCTCAGCTAAAGGATGGAAGAGAAATTAGGAATAAACTCAAGTATCTAATAATGTAAAAGCATATGTTCAAAATGGTAACAGAAGCAAAATCCTATTCTGCACAAACCCTCTCTGCACCTTTTTAGTAGTACAAGTTTTATAGAGTTCAGTAATCTGAATAAGATCAGAACAGAAAACTAAAGGAATTTGAATGTATCTCCTTCCTTCCTAAATAAGGAAATAAACCCCAAATAATCTAATCAAAAATCATAGGAACTACAAAAGCCTGAACATTTTGCCTATCTGAAACCTGCTGTCATTTAATTAATTTCACCTAAAACCAGAGCTACCTGTCCCAATGAGCTGGAAATAACAACTGGGCTCATTAAAGCCTACTTCATTAAGATGAGCATTAAATATGTACATTTCCTTCAACAGAAAAAATGCAAGTTATTTAAACCTTACAAGCACACCTTTTTCTCTTCCAACTCTGCTTTCAAGGAACCCAACTCTTCCTGGCACTTTTCCAGAGGCAGGATTTTCTGTAGCATCTGCTCCACTTGGCAACGAAGAGCCGAGATCTCTCTGAAATGGGAAGTGTAATTAAAAAAAAAGTTGCCAAAAACCATGGGTGCTTTCAAACTCCATGTTCTGATTCTTCAGGCAAGTGTCTGAGTATTTTGCTTTCCTCTATGGAAAAATGCTGTGAGAGATACCTAAAGGCTTTTAAGAGCCTAAGTATTCTCATTTTTCCATCCAACATTTTACATTCAAAGAAAATTCAGGATCTGATTTAAAAACATTAAACTGAGCCTAAAGCTAGATGCAAGCAGATGGCATGTGCCACACAGGAGTGCTGCCCAGCTGCCTACACTGAAGTGCCAGGAATAAGTTTCTCTACATAGGTAGTGCTGTGAAATCAGAGCAGAGTCTAACTGCGGGATTTTTCAGCAGGCAGGATGGAGTCTGTAAAGATTATATGCTGCCTCTTCCTCTGTAATCAAGTAGAGAAAGCAAAGGCACACAGCCACAACTCTAAGACAAAATGCTTCATACAATGCTTCAAGGACGCCCCAAATACGCTTACATTTAACCACCATCAAAAGATGAGTTCCGCATCTCCACTTGGTCACTTTAGACTCTTATGTAATACAGGGCCAGAAAAGAATTTCACACAGGTATTGTAGAAGAAGGACAGATTTCTCTCCTCATCAAGGGTATCTTTGCTAACTATGGCCTAGGAAACATGGTAAAGGAAAGGACCATATTAAAAGCTCAGCCTAGACCCAGGGCTGTTGCTGTTACAACGTCAGACTCCTAAAACTGTCCAAGACACAGAGAACATAGCATCTTTAGTAAACAGTTTAAATCAAACTTACCGTTCAGCAAATTGAAGCTGTATTCTCTTGTTAAGGTAAAAATTAAAAACAGTTTATCAAACGTCCTTAAATATATTTCAATCCAATCGCCACTTGCGAAGAAACATCCAATAAAGACTTCCACCCAAAAAACATAGGACTTGCAGAACTAAGTGTTTAATTGAAACATTTCAATACATTTGAAGTGAATAAGCAGAGCTTCTTCTGTTACACGAAAAAGCTTGAGTCATTCTCAGAATGCAGATCTCAAATAGTCCATATTAAGCCATATATTAGACATGGCCAGATCTTAAATGGATAGTTTTAATTCCAAAACCCTATTTTTGTTACAAAGCCTATCCAGTCTGTTCTTTACTAGAGGCATCAACTCTTAACTTAAACCTTAAATAAAAAGCCTGAAGCCCTCTTACAAGAAATGTTGATATACTAATTCTGTAAGAACACTAATAGAGAAGTAAAGGATATCAGTGCACTTCTGTTGATACTCTGTCAGCAAACGACTGTAAGAAAAAAAAAAGATGTTACTGATTTTCTCACCTGATTTTGACAATCATGTCTTAGGATGCCTTTCCTTTTGCTTTACAGGTAAACACAGAAAGCGTAAGATTGGTTTGCATTTTCAGATAGTAGTCAATATAACCCTTTTGTTTCATTCAAATCTCACATCAAAACCATTCAAACCTCACATCAGGCTGTTTTAAAATAGAAAAAAAACCCCAACCAACTGGCAATTACATGAATTTGTGGCCATTAACTATTTGCAGCTTTAAAAAAAAAAAAAACAACCAAAAAAACATTATTTAGGTAAAGAACGTAATATACATACAATAAAAAAATCATATCCTCGTTCCCAAACTTAAAAGAATGTTTTCCTAGGAAAACACACATAAATGTAAGAAAAATAGTTCAAAAGACCCTAAAAGGCTTTAATCTTTACACTATTCTCCTAACAGCCATAAAAGCGTAACACTTACTCTGATCCAAGGTGTACAGTGGGCCACAGGACAGCACCAAGGAAAGCTATTCTCTCCTTTCCTCAAATGTTATAGTTTTTAAGAATGGAGAGAAGAAAGGACAAGAAAGAGAAATACCGTGGCAGTTACTCCGATACAAAGAGGGCTGCATTACTTTCTCTTGCCACAGTTAAGAGTAATCAAGTAAGGCAAAAAAGAAAGAGGCTGAGCTGCAAGTAGTTAAAGGAGAGGTAATTCCCACAAGAAATGTATGCACTGGCAAAGAGAAGAGGGACACAGTTTGGAGGCAGGAAAAGGAATCTATGCACACAGAGTAAAGGAGCATTGAAGAAAAGAGTCCCAGTTAAGACAGTGAGGGCTCTCTTAAATACTTTTTGGAAACTAGAATGCAGGACTGGAATTTAGATTCACTAAAGCCAGATTGACACGTATCTGGGAAAGGGTACATGAGAAATAAACCATTACAATTAGGAGACATGGCAAGGATATTAGGCCATAGTATGTAGGTATACATAACATATCTCGATACATTATTCCATACAATCATATGTTGATGGCTATTGAGAAGAAGTGGAAGCAATCACAGAAGAGAAAGCGAACTATGAGAAGCATTTTAGAACCTTACTGTTCTGACTGATGTTCAGCCTCACTTTTCATATTTTGATATTTAATCCCAACAGCATTTCACACCTTAATGCTTGGACTAAATTCTGTTGAAAAGGTTCATATACACCTGTGCTCAGCTTTTAGTTCTCATACTATATTCTTCCCAACAGCTAAAATGAAATAAATCTCTTCAAAGAGCTGCTTCTGCTAGTATTCGTAATAATATGAGCTATTATAGCTACACAATATAGCCCTGTTTTACTACCATTACACTCAGATGTTTTAGGGCATAAATTAAAGAAGTCTTACAGTCTAGATTTAGGACCTGTTCGTGAAGAAGCTACTTTCATCTTGAGAAGGATTTAGTTTTGTGCAATAACAAATATCTAAATTCCACAAAATGTATTTGCTGCATTGCTTTAAGAATTTAAGAGCAATAAAAACCAAAACAAAACAAAATAAAACACTTGTGCAATTGTACTTACTCTCCATCAATCATTTTTTGCTTCAGTGCAATTAATGCGGCTACATATTCATTTATATTCTGTAAGGAAGAGTCTCAAGTTGGTAAAGAAGTTTCACCCCAACAGCGAGTACTATACACTGTAAATAACCCCTGAACTGATTGCTAATGTTCTACACAATACAATAATCTGTCTTCTTTTTTTCAGTTCTCTTAGTGAACAAGTTATTAATTCACCAAAAATATATACATACAAATACAATAGAGAATGCAGGCTCCACAAGAAAAAAAAAAAAGATGAGGCTTTACTACAAAAGCTCTTCAAACTTTGCCTTTACAGTAGACTTTATACTAAAATCCCCGTAACTTTTTCTCTAAAAATCAAATTAAGTTTTGGCAAAATATTACCAACAAACGGCATCTAGCTCCTTTGAGCCTACAGATTTCCCAGATTCTCAGCCCATACTCATTCTAAGTAGGGAAGACCTCCTCCGCCCTCTGAACCCTCAGCAGGGCCTTCCCTTCATTTAAAGGGGAAACAAACACTGCCCAAAGCGTTATACTATAAAACTACACGCTTGCTTAAGAGCGCTGAGGAAAGGAGGTGAATGATGACACTCCTTCCACTGCACCGAAGCAAACTCAAAAGGATACGCCTAGAAATTCACTAGCAGGTCCCGCTAGGCACGGCGCAGAGACACGAGCTAGTTTTCCGCATTTCGCCCGGCTAACGCTCGCCACTGCTGCTCCTTTTACAGAGCCCGTTCGCACACTCGCGATGCGAGCTCCCACTGCACCGGGAGCGGCGACTGCGGCACCCAGCGCTTCCCACCCGCCAACGGCGCGGCGTAGCCCCATAGTCGCGTCCTTAAGCAAAAACCCCGCCCGGGCGCTCCAGTGCCAGAGGGACGGCGGCGCGTTGCTACCTGCTGGAGAACACCGCAGTTCGCGCAGGCCGCAGCGGCGGCTGCAGTC